>NC_134488.1:131294906-131357406 GCF_040206685.1 Ascaphus truei
GCCACGCAGAGTGTTGTCCCACCAATGTGTACCCCCACAACATGTTCACAGTACCAGAGGTGTCCCTTGGTCCCTTCACCCAATAAGTGTCCCCAAAAGATGCCCACCCCTCTAGGCGTGATCAGTGCCTTACTGTACAGATGTTGGTGCACGTTTGGTGAACGGTACCAACTGAATGTGTCCACACTCGGCCGCTCAAACGAGTAGAAGTAGCGCATCCGCCGATCCAACGATATCCTCCGCTGAATGGGATGCCTCCCGCTGGAGTAACCGCTGCGATTATGGTTGCTCCATCTATTGCAGCCTGGTCCCAGACTGTGGTAATAATTGTTCAATGACACAGCTGTGGCCCCAAGCTGGCTAACCACTAAAGGGGAAAGATCCCTAACTGAAGGGCCTTCCCTACAGCAGCCACAAGCTTAGCGTGAGTTGGGGCCTAACTGGGGCCCAGGGGATTTCTGGCCTAGTGCAGAGGGTCACCGACCTCTGCACCTGAATAACCTCCCCTAGCTGCATCCCTGCTCCAACTGCCAGCAAGCCCTATATGTTTTTTCTTCTCATAAGTATGGGTCATTTAGTTCAATCTCTTGGCCAAAACATTGAACTAAATGACCCATACTTGTGAGAAGAAAAAAACATATAGCAATGAACAAATTAAATTGTCATATTGGACGTGCACACAAATAAAGTATATAGGGTCATCCCTAACTACCAATCTGCCCTAGGGCTGGCAGTAAACCCTGGTACTATCAGGTTGCCAGTAGTTGTCCAAAGGAAAAACACTCCAACGCACAGCCAGAAATAGAGTGGGTCCCAGGCAAGGATACTAATAAATGTAATCTTTATTGGTCCCTGTTAAAAAACGGAGGTAAGTACCCTCCTACGCGTTTCGTACCTACTGGTACTTTATCAACGAGTTGGTATGGTGTTTTCTCCCTCACCTTTGGTACTGCACTTGAGTGGCAGCAGGGGGTGGTGCATCTTGTTGTAGCTGGGACAACGGGGCGCCCGCCTCCTGGCTGTACTTAAGGGCAGGACCGCCCTAAAGTTAGAGTGGTTCCGTCCCTCTGAGGAAGGCAGGTCACACAACTGGGATCCTGAGATTGGGGCCTTCCCATGTGCACTTCCCTCCGGGGGGAGAGAGAGTGTGGACCATACCTCTGCATCCACTAGGGAGGTTGGGCGGAGCTGGGATTGCTGCAGGTGCCCTTGGCCTGTAGTGACGGTCCAGGGACCATCTTCAGTGATAGCTGATCTGACAGACTGCATCCGGCAGAAGACTGGACCTGTTGTATTACTACAGCATATAGTAATAAACCCGTTCCTGTTTTGAAAAATACCTCCTGCCTCGTGCGTGACCTTACTGGGGGGAGAGGTAATAAGTTATACTGTGGAAGATCACCTTCAGTTCCTGGAGTCCACGGCAGATGGAGGCGCTGCACTGCTAAAGAGATATGTAGGGTATGAACCCCAGAATCCTGTTCCTGTGTCCCCACTACCAGCAGCGGACGACTCAGCCCTCCTGTTGCCAGCAGGTATATGTACCATACATGTAGCAATGGCCCCTATCTGCGATTGGGTGGGGGAAACACAGCTGCATACATATAATACTGTAGATCTGGGATTCACGCTTGCTAAGATGGTGCATGTCTAATTGTAAATAGTTCTTAAAATGTGTTGGTTTCATCCTGGAATGAACCCTTGGAGTGAGGGAGGTGGAGGCACTCCAGCATCATTTGTTTGGCGGGGAAGAGATCACCATCAGCCACAAACTGCCATCAATAACTCATGTACTGTAATCTACGGCACTACCAGGGAGGACAGAAAAGGTAGAAGGTAAGAGGATGCTTTTAGGGAGCAAGAGTGCTACATGTATGTATGTATGTATGTATGTATGTATGTATGTCTTTATTTATATAGCACCATTAGTGTACATAGCGCTTCACATTAGTAATACACGTGACAATCGTATAAATAACCAATAATACAAATAACAGATCATGGGAATAAGTGCTTCAGACATAAAAGTAACATTTCGGAAGAGGAGTTCTTGCTCCGGGGAGTTTACAATCTAATTGGTGGGGAGAACGTACAGAGACAGTAGCAGGGCATTCTGGTAAGTGCGTCTGCAGGGGGCCAAGCTTTATTTATTGTGTATAGTATTAGCCACAGTGCTACTCATATGCTTCTTTAAGTAAGTGTGTCTTAAGGTGGGTCTAAAAGGTGGATAGAGAGGGTGCTAGTCGGGTATTGAGGGGAAGGGCATTCCAGAGGTGTGGGGCAGTCAGTGAGAAGGGTTTAAGGCGGACATACGCATTAGGAGCAGATACAGTGCATAGTACTCACAGGCTTCTAAAAGTTGTAAATTGAGGAATCCATTTGCATTGGAACCGATACATTGGATACTTTGCTGGTCCCCGTCGTTTCTTCTAAGTGTCAGCGTGCTGTTGCCTACCCTCTCTAGCTGCACAGTGACAATACTGATGTTCCCGTCTGTGTAGTTGGAGAGGTAGGACTTGCCGTTGACCTTCCACTCGATGCTTGCTGTTGGGAATGACTGGATCAAGCAAACACATTCAATAAGGTTGGCTTTCCTCAAACAGCTGGAATTATACCTTTCCGGAGCTTTGGGCTTATCTACAACCACCAGAAAAAAGGGCAACTTTCAGGATTAAACCTTTTACTGCTAAAGTATCTCTGCCTGCCAGGTACATTTATTATTAATGAATGTGCAATATACAGATAAACATGTTAGTACAAAAAACTGATTAGTTAATATCTTTAGCAATGCATGAATTGGTTTAAGAACGGTTGGCAGCACCCAAAAGTTAATCTTTTGTATAAATACACAAGAAAACTGTACTGAACATCTTGGCTTGGACATCTACATTATTAATATGAAGTTGAGTTGTACCATAGGGGGTCTGTACATGGGGGCCTAACACGTGCATTGTTGGTGATATTCTAAAATACTGTCTTGGGCTACTCAGTGGGGTCTTAATGCAAAATTCATGACAACTTTTTATCAGCCCAACAGAAGGTTCTTAAAACTGCTTCACAGTAATGAGCTGAGCTGGGAGGAGCCCGTGATGCTGTGTTCCACACCCTATACGTTTATATCGGTAGAAAGTGCACCTCTGTAAAAAGAATTGAGTAGCCCTGGTCAAGATAAAGAACAGCTGGCCATTGCTACCATTTATTGCACACTTTAGAGAGTTTAAGTATTTTGGAGAAATCGGTATTAACGATTGTGTCTGCGTCTCCAACCCTTTATTAAAATGAAGGATGAAGTTGCTCGATGATTGGAAGGTAGAGTGTGATTTTGTTTGGGAGGATAAATAGATTCTCATAAATGGTAACATTGTTATTATCTGCATGTTTGTTAATTCCATGCAATGTTATCAGTAAGAAGGAGTATAAAAATATAGTTCTGTTTTTTTTGTACCCATGAGAATACATATTATGGAGAGGTTTGTTAAGCAGGATGGAAGTATCTGTAACTCACATGTCATAATAATGGTAATGGACCTGTTCGAGTGCCCGTGTTTATTGTTTGCCTGGCACGTGTATATTCCTTCGTCACTGGCATACAGATTCAACTGCAGTTTCTGCCCCATGGGTGAAGCAGGGCCAACGATCTGACCAGATTTCACCCACTGCAACGAAGCTGGTGGGTCACTGTCAGCGACGCAGGACAGGGACACAGGGGATCCCTCTGGAACATGCACAATGGGATCTGTTCCCACATATTGTAAGGGGACACCTAAAAAGAAAAACATGGCAGGTCACAGATTATCTTCCCCTAATAATGTATTGTTCATGCAGCAACATCTCCCATCTCCAACCCTGGAATCCCAGTGTGTAATACGCATTCAGCGTCAGAGGGAGGACTGGCCGCCTTGTTTCCCCAGGGCCCCTGTAGCAGCAAAGGGGGGACACTTCTGCAATATATAGTCCTGGTGGGAACCTAACACATCAATGATATGTCCCATACTATAACTATATTTTATTACAAACTAGCACAAACCTGTACATTTTATGCACATCAACTAGCCTTTGTATGTTTCAAAAGTATTTGAGTAAATTTGGGGGTCGCAGTCATAGGCCCTTGTTCAATACACTGTGATATCTCTGATCCGGAACCCTTAAAGTCTTACTGAAGTTAATATGACTTTCCCTGCGATAACGCCAGATCAGCGCCATCACAGTTTATAGGATAAGGAACGTAATGTGTGACTTTGCTGCTTGTCTATACAAAAGCGGCCAGCACAGCAGTTAGATTTACTGTCACATAAATAAGTGCAGTACATACATTTATACTGCACCGACACAGTTTATTCTCACATTTGCCCGTTATGAACGGGGCTTTTTTCAGCTGGTGCCAAAACGGAGCCGCATCTTCCCCTTCCCGCGTGTTTAATTTAAATTCTTCCCATCCCCTTCCCGAACCCCTGGCTGCTCCCCCTGGCTGCGCGCAGCTTTGCGCAGCTTCCCCCTTACCCCTGCTGCCTCTGCAGCCTTCGGGGATGCCGGGAACCCTGGAACATGTGACCGGCGCCAGAGTGACATGCGGCACGCGCCAGGGAAAGCCCCAAACGAGCCGCCGGCTAGCCGAAAATTTCCCCCACGCCACGGTTACGGCTGTATTAGAATAAACAGTGTCGCCACTGTATGTATGTGGATTTAACAGATAAAAAAACCAAAGGGGTGATAAAAGCAATGGGATTTAACTTAGATAAAACAGTTCTTTTACAGTATTAAATGAAAGCCATATACTATACTGTACATGTTGCACATAAATATACACACAGATATATACATCAAAGTCCAGCCTGCACACACCTGAGCCACTAACTCCTCGAGAAATGGCACACCAATCCATTGTTCCCTCTGCATTACGGGGGCCTAAAACTTCCCATGTTAAACTACAGGCTACACACTTTTAACACACCTAATTTTGTCTCCCCTGTAACTCAAAAACAACTGAACGGATTGTGCTCACACTTTCCACAAACATTCACCTTACAAATCCAACCGGACTGATTGGTGAGATTGTTATTTGAGAGAGTTATGAGCATTTAAAAAGCGGGGGTTATAATGGAAGTCTCAATCAAACCTTAACTATGGATGCGCTACTGCTACTGTGCATCCATAATGCAGATCAAAGCCATCTGCCAACACCCCTACTCTTGCCATATTTACTTGGTATGATTATTATGTTACTGTTTGCGCCAATCACCGCACTCCGCGATCTCTCTTTTTCTAGTCATATCTATTATTTTATTTTTTGTATGATACTTTGTTTTGTTTAAGATTGTTCAAATATTTGACTCGTTTCAGCTGATACTATTTGCGGAAGTATTGGGATTCTTTGCTTTAATCTGTCCTTTTTTTTACTTTTTTGCTCCCACCAGAAATGGTGATTTGTGCATTAAGATCACACGTGTGTTACTATTCTTTTAACGGAGCTGCGTGAAATATTGCATCATATATCTTAGGACCTGCTACGGTCATGCCTTGAAAGTGGCAGCAGGCTTAAGATGCTTTGGCCAAAGGGTTAAACTTAATGACTTTTTTCAAGAGAATATATAGGTATTGCACTGTGCATTTCAGTCACATTGGAAGTAGCTCTGGGCATCTTTGTCTGTTTTTTGTTGCATCATATATCTCCCCAGCATTGACGGCCCGCGCCCGGTTAATGAGAGGAATAATGCCTGCTACATCTGTATATACAGAAAGTACAATCATATAAAGAAATAAAATTAATAATTAATTCTAGTACCATTTGGCCCGTGAACGCTGATCTCCGGTCTTCTAGGTGGGTCTGAAAAAATTAACAATTAAAAATAAAATACATTTTGTGTATAAATGTGAATGAAGGGGTGACACATTAATGTGATGTTTTGCACTGTCCTGGATTCCTGACTTCTTAATTTTGGAGGAACCATCTATAGAAATAGGAGGGTAAAAGGGGACGATAGACAGCACTCTGATAGTGTTAAATATATGCAATTGCAGGGTGCACGGAACAAAAGGGGACCCTTATTCCCCTGTATAGTACTAACAAATCTACGTAAGTACCAGCACTCACTGTCTAATAGCCTCAGTGGCTCTGCTCCTTCAGCTGCTCGTGTGGAGTGCTATAGAAATAGGGCCATATTTGCCACGCTGTGCTATCCCATAAGACACTTCCCACACCAGGGCAGTAAGTACAAACTTTTACAACCCATCTAAGTGAGGGGGCTGTGATGTGTTTTCTGGCACTGCTCTAACCTTAGTTATATGGCCCTTTGTGTACATGTTGCAGGGTACATGGAACCACACACGCGGGTTCTTTGGATAAGGCTTATTTATTTGAGCCTTAAAACATACAGCACACCAAAAACAAATAGCTTCTCATCAGCAAACAAAAGAAAATAGCTTCTGCTTCAGCAGACAGAACAAAATAGCTTCTTTTTAGCAGACAGAACAAAATAGCTTCTCTTTAGCAGACAAAACAAAAATAAAGGCAGCTTCTCTTTTGTATGCAGGAGACAGACAGTTCATCACACATGTACTTTGCAACACAGACCTTACAGCAGTAATCTCTTCAGTATTTTCAGTCCTGTCTCCTCACCAGCTCTCTTGCATGTGTGTATAGCCTGGGGTTTTAACACCTTGATTATGCAGCTGGGGTCAGACTAATTAAGCAGCCCTTCTCAACTTAACTTCGTCACTGCTGCACTGCAAGCCTAAACATAGGTTTTCCAGGCATACAGTATGGCTGGTGACGTTCATTCACCCTGTCACAGTACACTCTGCATTTTTTGGGGGTTACCTTAGCGGGGGGAATGCTTTACTTCTGTGGGACAATATACGTCATTATAAAACCCTTGTTTTGCACTAAGAAATATCAGAGCGAGAGAGAAGTATGGCAATGAATTGCAGACTTTCTGCAGCATGTGGGAGAGATATAAGTGAGTAAGAGTTACTATTATCTAGTACAGGCTTTTATGCAGCATTGAAAGTAAGAGAGATAATGGGATTAAAAGCAATTTCTGCAGTGTTTTATTTACATTTACATATAGGGTCAGGTCATTCCTATAATAAATATGAGGTTTACAATAACAGCATTATGAATACTGAGTGAGCTCGAACTTACCGTGGCTCTAAGCAATCACTTACTTTGCTTGTGTGTCCAGGGCAACCTGTGCCCATCACCACCATGTGTTAGGTGTACAGTACATATGCAGGACGGACTTAACTACTTACACTCCACTCTGATATCCACCGCCCTGCTGGTGTTCCCATGCTGGTTCCATGCTGAGCACCGGTATGTGGCAGCATCACTAATGGAAATATTTTTCAGTTCAATCTGCAGTCTCTCTCTGCTCACAATGCTGGTAACTATTGTGTCTCCCTTCATCCAGGTAATGTTAGCCTGTGGGTTACCGTTTACTGCACAATGCATAGTCTGGGAGTCACCTTCCTTCACAGTCACAGCTCTGCTCTCTATGCTGCGGTTATAACCTAAAGCAACACATTGAAATGAAATGTGTAAAAGGAATGACAGGACGGGGTGCAGGGTGTATAAGGAATAAGACAGGACGGGGTCTAGGGTGTATAATGAATAAGACAGGACGGGGTCCAGGTTGTATAAGGAATAAGACAGGACGGGGCGCAGGGTGTATAAGGAATAAGACAGGATGGGGCGCAAGGTGTATAAGGAATAACACAGGACGGGGCGCAGGGTGTATAAGGAATAAGAGAGGACGGGGTGCTGGGTGTATAAGGAATAAGACAGGACGGGGTGCAGGGTGTATAAGGAATAAGACAGGACGGGGTGCAGGGTGTATAAGGAATAAGACAGGACGGGGTGCAGGGTGTATAAGGAATAAGACAGGACGGGGTGCAGGGTGTATAAGGAATAAGACAGGACGGGGTGCAGGGTGTATAAGGAATAAGACAGGACGGGGTGCAGGGTGTATAAGGAATAAGACAGGACGGGGTGAGGGTGTATATGGAATAAGACAGGACGGGGTTCAGGGTGTATAAGGAATAAGACAGGACGGGGTTCAGGGTGTATAAGGAATAAGACAGGACGGGGTTCAGGGTGTATAAGGAATAAGACAGGACGGGGTTCAGGGTGTATAAGGAATAAGACAGGACGGGGAGCAGGATGTATAAGGAATAAGACAGGACGGGGTGCAGGGTGTATAAGGAATAAGACAGGACGGGGTGCAGGGTGTATAAGGAATAAGACAGGACGGGGTGCAGGGTATATAAAGAATAAGACAGGACGGGGTGCAGGGTGTATAAGGAATAAGACAGGACGGGGCGCAGGGTGTATAAGGAATAAGCAGAATTGTAGGGTGCTTGTCGCAGTATTCATGGCTCAGCAGCAGATGGACTGTTGTAAATAATCAAATGTAATAGTCACTGATGGCAGGGAATAGAGCATTGATGAACGCTACGCGAGACTCATGTGCAACCTGTACATGTATGAGCTGAACAGTATACCAGTCTCTGTGATTGAAAGACTGACCTATATATATATATACACGATAATGGTCAGATCAATAATATTACTGAAACCAACTGTACAAGTAAATAATGAAATCCTGGATTGAAACAGGTAGAGTACTCACATTTGTAGCAGCTCACCCCTGTTGCATGTGTGCATCACACCAAAGATAAAGAGAAAAAAAACGGTCCGTGAGGTCCGGGAACGGAGCACAACAAAAGTGAAGAAAAGGGGGGCTACAAACCAGCAAGGACCTTAAAAAACGTTAATGCATAATGGTGGTGAGGGGTACAGAACTACTCTGACGCGTTTCGGGAACAATCCCTTTGACAATCCCTTTGACAGGTAAAAACCTGGACCCTGTCAAGGATTGGACTTCGGCTGAAATGGATCCCAGTGGCAGGAACAGCAGGGAGCGAAGTAGGAGTCACAAGCAGAGATCAGAGGCAGGCGGCAGGTAGCGAAGTCAGGAAACAAGCAGGGGTCCAAGGCAGGCGGCAGGTAGCGAAGTCAGGAAACAAGCAGAGGTCAGCAACGAGGAAACTGGAACAGGATGATAGCAATAGCTAGCACAGCAGTAAACACAGGAACCTTGCAGAAGCTAAGGAACCAGTATAAACAGGCAAGGGAGGAACAGGAATGGGAGGTTATATAGGCAGGCTGAGAGGTGGAGCACAGGTGCAGAGGTGTCAGGTATCAGAGTCTGGAATGTTCCTAGTTTAACAGCAGCAATCCCGGTGGACAAGTATAGGTACTGCAGGCTAGAACAAGACATTGAGAATGGCAGCAGTCCCGGAGGCCAAGCATGGGTACAGCAGGCTAGAGAATATGACATTACTCCCCCCTCCCAAGAGTGTTCTCCGGACGATCCTTGCTAGGCTTGTCTGGATATCGTCGGTGAAAAGCTTTGACTAGTCGCGGAGCATGTACAAAATCTTTGGGTTCCCAAGACCTCTCCTCTTGGCCATAGCCCCCCCAGTGAACCAGGTACTGTAGTTTCCCTCGGTGTAACCTGGAATCCAAAATTCTTTCCACAATGAATTCCTCTTCATTATCCACGAGGACGGGTTCAGGGGGAGGAAGTCTCCGTCCAGGAAACGGGTTCTCACGGAAAGGTTTCAGCAGAGAAGAATGAAACACAGGGTGTATTTTGATGGTCTCAGGAAGCTCTAATCTGATACACACTGGATTTATTAGTGCTGAGATGGGAAATGGCCCGATGTATTTTTGGCCCAATTTAATGGTTGGAACCTTTAGACGTAGATTTTTTGTAGAAAGCCAGACTTTATCCCCAACTTGAAATTCTGGGGAGGGTCTGCGGTGTTGGTCTGCTGCTCTTTTGTACTTTACTTGAGTCTCACGAAGTGTCTCTTTGAGGGTCTCCTGGATGTCTCGCAGAGTCTCCAGTTTCTCTGTAACTGCCGGAATGGGGCCCGAAGATGGAAAACGAGGAATAAAGGTTGGATGAAATCCATAATTTGAGAAAAAGGGGCTCTTCTGAGTCGATGAATGATGTGAGTTGTTGTAAGAAAACTCAGCTAATGGTAGGAAATTAATCCAGTCATCCTGGAGATGACAAACAAAACATCGTAAGTATTGTTCCAAAGTCTGATTGGTCCTTTCTGTCTGGCAATTGGATTGTGGATGATAGCCAGACGATAAATGTAAACGAATTCCTAGAGAGGAACAGAAGGTCCTCCAAAATTTTGAAGTGAATTGTACCCCTCTATCGGATATGATCTCATCAGGAGCCCCGAGAAGCCGAAACACCTCTTTCACAATCAACTTGGCTGTCTGGTCTGCAGAAGGAAGATTCTGTGCTGCAATGAAGTGAGCCATCTTTGTAAGTCGATCCACCACTACCAGGATGGTATTATGTCCATTTGATCGGGGCAGGTCAACAATAAAATCCATTGATATGGACCCCCAGGGACGAGTTGGAACCGGAAGAGGCTGCAGTAAACCCACAGGTGATGCTCGAGGGGTCTTGGTCCTAGCACAAGTCTCACAGGAGAGGACATAGTCTTTAACATCTTGTGCTAATTTAGGCCACCAAAAAGAGCGAGACAACAGTTCCTGTGTCTTGAGGACACCTGGGTGACCAGCGGGTCGGGAGTCGTGCATTAATTGGAGCACCTTTAATCTTACCTCCTTAGGGACGAACAGACGATCCTTACAGTTCCAGAGACCATCACATAGAATAGTTCTGCTTCCGGAGGAGGATTTTTAAGAAAAGTGTCATTTGAGTAGGCTCCCTTTATTCGTGTGAGGAGATCGGCAGAGAATGTGACGCCCAAAAAAATTCTTTTTGGAAGAATAGTTTCTTCTTGCTCTTTGTCTGAACTAGGATTAGGAAAGGACCGTGACAAGGCGTCGGCTTTCCCATTCTTGGAGCCAGGGCAGTATGAGATATGGAACTTAAATCTTGCAAAGAAGAGAGCCCATCTGGCTTGTCGCGCAGACAGTCTCTTTGCGGATCGAATGAATTCTAAGTTCCTGTGATCCGTAAAGACCGTAATTGGATGATTGGCCCCCTCCAGTTGATGTCTCCACTCAGAGAATGCAGCTTTTATAGCCAAGAGTTCTTTGTTTCCGATGTCATAATTTCGTTCAGCTGTTGACATTTGGTATGAATAAAAGGCACATGGATGAAGGAGCATCTTGGGTCCAATTCTTTGTGACAGAATGGCACGAACAGCGGAGTCGGATGCATCCACTTCCAAGATGAATGGTAGTTCTGGATTTGGATGGATGAGGATAGGGGCAGATGTGAAGAGTGACTTCAATTGTTTGAATGCCGCATCCGCTTTAGGAGACCTTTTGAAGGGGAATTCTTTCCGTGTGAGTTGGGTGATTGGGGCAATAATGCCAGAGACATTTTTAATAAAACGTCTATAGAAATTGGCAAAACCCACAAATCTCTGAATGTCCTTTTCATTTCGAGGGATTGGCCATTCCACCACGGCTTGAATCTTGCCTGGGTCCATACTCAAACCCTCGGGAGAGATGATGTAAACGAGAAATTGCATGCTGGTCTTTTCAAATTCGCATTTTTCTAACTTGATGTACAATTTGTACTTACGGAGACGCTCAAGGACAATTCTGACATGTCTCTGGTGATCCATGATGTTATCTGAGAAGACAAGGATGTCATCCAGGTATGCCACTACGAATTGGTCCAATAACTCTCGGAGGAGTTATTTATTAAATCATTAATTAAATGCTGAAAGGTAGCAGGGGCATTACAGAGTCCAAAAGGCATCACCAGATATTCATAGTGCCCATAACGGGTTCGGAAGGCTGTTTTCCATTCGTCCCCGGGTCGAATGCGGACCAAATTATACGCTCCTCTGAGATCTAATTTGGTAAAGATTTTGGCTGACCGAATTCTTTCCAATAGTTCAAGAATCAGAGGTAATAGATACCTGTTCTTCACCGTAATCTTATTTAGTTCCCGATAGTCAATGCAGGGGCGTAGAGAACCGTCTTTCTTTCCCACGAAGAAGAGCGCAGCGCCTGCTGGAGAAGTAGAGGGTCGGATAAAACCCTTTGATAGGTTCTCCTGTAGGTAGTCATTGAGGACCTTCAATTCCGGTTCTGAGAGGGAATAGATTCTTCCAAACGGAATGGCAGCACCCGGTAATAATTCAATGGGACAGTCATAAGAGCGATGTGGGGGAAGCGTATCTGCGTTCTTCTTGTCACACACATCTAAAAACTCAGAGTAAGGAGCCGGCAGAAGATTTTCTTGAGACGAGGAAATCTTATGTATTACTACACACTCTGGTATAGGAGTTTTAGGTAGACAGGCTAGCTGACAGTGCTCCGAGGGAAATGTGAGGGTCTTTGTCTTCCAGTCAATTAGTGGGTTATGGATCATGAGCCATGGAATTCCAAGAATCACGGGAAACAAAGGTGATGGAATGAGATCAAAAGAAATCTTCTCCTGGTGATTGTGCTCCATGATTAGTGTTAAGTTACTGGTTTCATGGGTAACAGGTCCAGAGCTTAAGGGAGAACCGTCAACGACTTCCATCCTTTCTGGCGATTCCTTGGCTACAAATGATACCGAATTGTTCTTAGCGAATTCTATGTCCATAAAATTCCCTGCCGCCCCTGAGTCGACCATTACTGTGGTTGAAAAATGATGTGTTCCTTCCTCGATTATAATAGGAACCAGGAGGTGAGGGTGTAGCGAAGGAGGGTTATCTTTCCCTTGAGAAGCAGAGAAAACAGTCTTTGAAATAGCGTGCAGCTGATTTCTCCTAGGGCTCTGGAAAGAAGACCGCCTGGACTTGTTTGGGCAATCAGCGAGATAGTGCCCATCATTTCCGCAATATAAACAGAGATCTTCTGTTCGGCGTCTATTCCTTTCCCCGGTTGAGATAGGTCCCCGCAGTGTATTGGCTCCTCCTCAGTCTCCCTGGAATGTCTTGGGGTACTGACATCTCTAAACCCGGGGTTGCTTGGCATGAACCCCTGTCTCTGCAATCGTCTTTCCGTAAGCCTGCGATCAATTTGGATGTATAAACGGACAAAGTCCTGAAATCTCTCTGGGGGCTCCACCCGGGCTTGTTCGTCTTTAACTTGCTCTGAGAGACCCTGCCAAAAATGATATTTCTGTGTGGCCTCATTCCAATCAGTATCGTTAACCCATCTGCGGAATTCAGCGGCGTATTCAGCTGCAGAGCGTCTTCCTTGACGAAGATTGTTCAGAGTTGCCTCAGCGGTTGCACTACGATTTGGGTCATCAAAAATAAGACTCATGGCTTCGATGAACTCCTCCAGGTCCCTTAGTAGTGGGCTATCTTGTTCTAACATAGGGGAGACCCAAGCAAGGGCCTCATCCTTGAGCAGGGTTATGATCAGTCCAACCTGGGCTTCTTCGGTATGATAAATGATGGGCTGAAGCTTGAACACAAGTCTGCATTGATTAAGGAAATTCCGGAAAGATTGTTTTTTCCCCCAAAAAATTTCCGGAAGGGATATACGGGGTGCGGTTTGCACAGGCACAGTGTTTTGATCAGACAAGGTGATTAAGGCTGCATGTAGTTCACGATTCTCAGCTTCCGCGGTGGCGGCTTGTTCTTCCAAGCGGCCAAGACGATTAAACACGTGTCTTTGTTGTTCCTGGTAACCAACCATGATATGTTTTAAGTCATGGAGTGTCTGAGCCTGAGCCGGGTCTGTTCCAGCGGAATCCATGGTAGTGCCTGTTTATTCTGTCAAGGATTGGACTTCGGCTGAAGTGGATCCCAGTGGCAGAAACAGCAGGGAGCGAAGTAGGAGTCACAAGCAGAGATCAGAGGCAGGCGGCAGGTAGCAAAGTCAGGAAACAAGCTGGGGTCCAAGGCAGGCGGCAGGTAGCGAAGTTTATATAGGCAGGCTGAGAGGTGGAGCACAGGTGCAGAGGTGTCAGGTATCAGAGTCTGGAATGTTCCTAGTTTAGCAGCAGCAATCCCGGTGGACAAGTATAGGTACTGCAGGCTAGAACAAGACATTGAGAGTGGCAGCAGTCCCGGTGGCCAAGCATGGGTACAGCAGGCTAGAGAATATGACAGACCCAGTGCTGCCGAGGAGAGGTGAGATGCCCAGGAAACTGAAGGATCGTCGATATAACAGTTAAAGCCCCCCAGTAAAAGGATAGGAGTCAGATAAGAGAAAGAAGGAAATCTGGGTTTCAAAGTCAGAGAGAAATGTGGCGGTAGAGACTGTACACGTTGCCGTTATGTAGATGACTGCCACATGTAGAGAGGGGGTAGAAAAATTGGACAGCGTGAACCGCAAAGGAAAAGAAAGAGACAGATGAAGGAATAGGGCACAGCTAATATTGGCAGAGGGAGGAGAAGAGGGGCCCGAACCCTCCTCCCTGGCCATTGGGGCATGGAGTGTGAGAGAAAGATATACAATGATAGGAGACAGCAGCCTCCACAGCAGAGTTATGTTGGGAGAGCCCTGCAAAGAGCTGAAGAAAATGAGGGCAGAAGAGGTCACCTACACCCAGAGCCTTGTTAGTAATATAGCAGACATTCCAGAGGCCACAGGAGAAGGGAAGAAATAAGGAAGGGAGAGAAGGAATAGGTATTAAGTAAGATGGGTTAACACCCTTAGCAGCCAAGGAGAAGGAGGAAGGGAGGCGTGGGCGAGAGCAGATATACATATATATTTATGGCTGGGTCCAGGTTTAAGAGAGATATCATCATCAGCAAGAAGAAGTAGAGAGGGAGAGAGAGATAAGTAAGGGTACAATTTATTGAGAGGTGCAGAAGTTGCTGGGAAAGAGGTGTGTAAATTAGTGGTGCAGTGCATGGGCACAAGCATGGGTGGAGGGAAGTAGATATGAAGGAATATGGATAGAAGGAGAAGAGTGGGGAAGGTGGTCTTACTGATGCTTTATACAGTGGCTTAATTATGCTTTCTTTCCTTCCATCCATACCCCATTTAATCCAAAATAATATCTTATTTGCCTTTGCAGCTACTGCCTGACATTGGGCACTATTGCTAAACCTGCTGTCTACAAGACCTCCTAAATACTTCTCCATCAAGGATTGACCTAGTTTCACCCCATTTAATTTGTAAATAGCATGTCTATTCTTGTTTCCCAAATGCATAACCTTACATTTATCTGTATTAAACTTCATCTGCCATTTACCTGCCCAAGTTTCCAGTCTAGCCAAGTCCTTCTGGAGAGAAATGACATCCTGCTCTGTAGTTAACAAAACTGTGTTACAGACGCATGGAGGTCTTTTTCTCTCAACTTCTCCAGCCAGAAAAGAAAACTAAATCTTGTCCTGTTCTGAAGAAGTTATTACTTAAATAAATTACTTTTATACAGAGCAGAAAGCATCTCTCTACAGAGCAGGAAACATCTCTCTATCTATAATTAACAATCACAAGGTTAATTATACCCTTTTGTATAATTACATATGATAAATATTTTTCACAAATGTAAATTACATGTATATAAATGAAAACATATATTTCAATAAAAAAAATTGTGTTAAAATAAAGTATTTATTATTTCATTTTAAGTACTAAAACAATACAATAAATTTAGTTCCCATATTCACTAATTAATCACTTTACATATTACATTGTGTGTTTATAAATGTAGATACATTTGTTTCTGTACAATACAATGCTTCTCCTTAATACTGTGCATTCAGTTATCGCATATGGGGCTTTGCACTAAGTAGCACGTTTTTGCGCCCGATTGGAAAATTTTTGCTCGGCTGTTACAAAGTGAAACCAAAAGCAGGATTCACTAACAAGTTCAGGGCATTTTGTTCCGGCCGATCAAAAATAAGCCCAATCGCACGATTTCCCGCCCCCCCCCTGCTATCGTGCTTAAACTTGTAAGGCGCAATAGCTGATAGAAAAAAAATCCGCCTGTAAGAACTGCATGGAGACGCTGCGTCTCCATGCACGGCTCTTACAAGCGATCGTGAAGTATCAATATACATTTTAATAATAGTGTACATGAGCAGGGGGTCACCTGAGCTGAACCGCATTGGTTTCAGCCTCGGGGACCCCTTACTTCATGAGATACAGGCCCTATTATTCGGAGGGTGAAGGCATCTAAAGGTAAGTAAAACTAATTGAATGTATGTTATTTTTCTTTTACAGGTTTTTTATTTTTGTGATTTAATTTATTGGGGATGCCTATTCATTGCCATGTATTTTGCTTCTTTGTTTAGAAATGTTTGGGCAATTTAATTATAATTTTTATTTATTAAGATGTTTTTTTTGTTTTGTTTTTTTACTTAAGTTTTTATTATTTTTTTCCAACAGTTATGAAGGGAGGGAGTGGATTTTTTAGTGGTGTTTTAAATAGTTTATTTCAGGCAGGGGGTGCTTGCTTTTAATAGTGGCTTCTTTTTGGTAGTAATGTAAAGGGGGTTAAGGCTGCACTCCACAAATAAGATAAGACATACAGTTTACCTGTGCTGCTGGTTCAAGGAAGTACCTGCCAGGCAAATTCCAAAGTATACTGAGGAAAAAAGGATCCAGCGCTCCACGGATTTCTAAATAAAGTAAATTTATTGTGCCACACAATGTTTCGACCAGGCACTTGAGAAAGACCTATTGGTCGAAACTTTGTGTGGCACAATAAATGTACTTTATTTAGAAATCTGTGGAGCGCTGGATCCTTTTTTCCTGAGTATTCTTTTTGGTAGTTACATTTTGTCGGATGGTGTTTACTTTGAGCTTTCATTTATTTCATAATGGTTTTGTTTTGGTGTTTTAATTGTGAATTGTGGTCTTTATTTTGGATTGGATTAATTGATTGTTGGTAATTTTGTTCTGTTTAATCCTTGATTTGTTTTTATTGTTTGGATGGCATTGGATCTTGTTTGTGATTGTTTCCTTTAGGTTGACCATTAACTGGCATAGTGTTAAATGATGCCCAGATTATATGGGCATCATGTACCCACTGTGCCATTCAATTGTTTTATTGGCATTTGTTATCATCTATTTAATTGGCTATGTGCTGTATTTTATTTTGCTATGTGGTGTATTTTATTTTGCTATGTGGTGTATTTTATTTTGGTATGTGCTGTGTTTGATTTTGATTTTGATATGTGCTGTGTTTGATTTTGATATGTGCTGTGTTTGATTTTGATATGTGCTGTGTTTGATTTGGCTATGTAATTTTGTTTATTTGCGCCTGCTTTTTTAATCCTTCACAATTTCTTGGTATATTGGTAAATCATGCCCATATTATATGGGCATGATGTACCCAATGTACCAATGAATGGGTGAAGCGTGGGGGTAGTTGCCTGGGGAAGGTGGTTAGGTCTCCTGGGTGGGTATTGGCAGAGGGTTAATTACTTTTGCCGTTATTAACCGCTGAGGTGATTAAAGGTTTAGGGGACATTAGATAAATGTATTTTGCTGTATTCTTTCTGGCAACATAGGACATGGTACATAAACAGAGTGACTAGTCGCTCACCTAGTGGTGAGAATTAAAACCTTCGGTGCTTAGGGAGAAACATTACACTGAAAACACTTGAATAAATGACTAGAGAAAGTCACTGTAAGCCCTAACAATAGCACTCAGAAGTCATCATACAAAGGTATGTATGGGGTGATGAACATAAGTGCAATCACTAGGACCAAAAGGGGAGGTATATAGCCTCCTGCCACAAACCTACAGGCAGCAGATAAAATCAAAAATAATAAAATTCTACTACCTTCCATACAAGTACTGTAAATTCCAATACATGTGTATATACGCATGTGCATGTTGCTAGACATTAGCCCACCACCGTTGACTCCGTGAGGATTTTAATATCCAGTATGTGTGTATGTTTATTTTTCCCATAGTTGTTTATTTGCGTCGGTCATTGAATTAATAAAATTTTATTATTTTTGATTTTATCTGCTGCCTGTAGGTTTGTGGCAGGAGGCTATATACCTCCCCTTTTGGTCCTAGTGATTGCACTTATGTTCATCACCCCATACATACCTTTGTATGATGACTTCTGAGTGCTATTGTTAGGGCTTACAGTGACTTTCTCTAGTCATTTATTCAAGTGTTTTCAACATAGGACATGGACCTGCAGTATGCTGACTAGGATGCCCTTCATATTGCCAGGGGTATTTACTTTATTTATACTTCATGGCTAGTGTTGTGTTTAATAATGGGCAAATAATCTATTATCCTTATCTGGATAATAGTTATTTTGCCCATTACTGTACTGTATGTGTTTTGGTGGGGGGGAGAGTATATTTATTGAAATGTAGGACATGTTTTATTTTTTTAAATAGAGGAATGGTACCGCAGGCCAGTGGGGACCCACGGGGACCACCCGAGGAACCACGGATGCCCACGGGGAGGACCTGAGGACCCACAGGGGACACCTACGGGGAAGAACTGGGGGCACTGTTGGGCCTGCAGACACCCATGGGGACCACCGGGGACCCCCGTCGGCCTGTGGTGTTAATCCTGTGTGTAAAAAAATAAATATTGGTTTTATGGGGGGGGGGCACAGGGTGTGGGGTGGGTTGTGTTTTGGTGTTTATTAAATATTATAATGGTTTATTGGGGACCTAAGAGGTGGGTATAAGGGCTGTTGTGTGTATTTTTTTAATTGTGGGTAGTGGGGTTGGGTTAAGGAGGTATTATCCTCAAGGATGGGTATTTAGGCCTACCGGGTGGGTAGTGGGGGAGGGTGGGTAGTGGGGGAGGGTGGGTTAACCCCTTAATTACTATAGTGGTTACTAACCGCTAAGGTGATTAAGGGGTTAGGGGACATTAGATTGTCTCTTTTTATTCTTCTATATTGTTTGTAGCAACGGAGGACATGGACGGTGATGAGGATGAGGACGGCCTTCATCGTGGCAGCCTGGCAGGGGTGAATGCAAGATTTATTTACTTTATTTATGCTGCCTAATGTTGTATTTTAAATGGGCAAATGCACTATTATTCATATCTGGATAATAGTAATTTTGCCCATTACTGTACTGTATGTCTTAGGGGGGGTGGGTTGGGGGGTGTATTTATTTAAAAGTATTGTTTCTTTTTTGGGGGCACACGGTTGGTACCGCAGACCAGCGGTGTCCCCCGGACTCCTGCGGGTATCACCCGAGGGCCCCGGACTCCCGTAAGGATTACCTGGGGGCACCCGCCGGCCTGTTGTATTAATGGTTTTCCTGAAAAAGGTAAACAAAGGTTTTTTGTCTGTCTCCAACAATTTTGCGCCCGCCTTTAGATGGCGCGTAATTATGGCGTGCTTTTAAAGCACGATTTTAGTTATCCCTGTTTAGTGAATCACACGGACTGGCAAAAAACGGCCTTAAAAGCCACTTAGCGGTCTTAAAAGCAGTTATCACTGCTTAGTGCATAGCCCCTCATAGACGCACTCCCTATACCTCACGTTAGAGCTAATTCCCAGAATCCACTCCGATATGGGTCTTTTATCTGCCCCTTATCTCTTTGTGTGTTGCTTTTTCCCTTACTATAACTATCCTGTCTCTTCCCATCCCAAAATCTCCTTCTCCCTGCGTTATAACATGGAGTAGGTCTTACCTTTTAAGAAATAAGACAATGCACAGAATGTATGTAAGTAAGGATATAAGCTGTATGTATGTGTACTAAAACCAATGCTGCATTGTGAATCGGACCAGCCTGGATATACAGTATGTAATAGACACTGTGCAGATAAATGTATTTACCTGCAATGGTGATATTCAATGAGGGAGGATCTGTAACACAAACATAAGTGAAATGACATATAGAATGATGACAAATCATAAGCGGTTCTATCTTCTTTAGCACTTAAATGGAGTATCCGGTGATGTCTCCGGCATCCCAATGTACAGTAGTATAGCAGATTGACCCAGATTGAGCCATGATGAGGGCTGTGTTAGTATTGCCACTGAGCATTACAATGAAAGCTAGGTGGCAGAGGAAAATAATCTTTATATTAACCTATCAGAAACTGGCAAAGCCGACCCCAGGCTAAGTTCTTTCAAGTCTTCAGCTGCCTCACATTTTAATGTTGTCTGTATCTCTTACATACGCCCATAACATATACTGTATTATCTCTAACAGTCCAGGAAATGCCTGTAAATTTAATGTACTGTATATCATCTGTTCATTTAATGCAACCATATACAGTATTATCATAACTCTGTGCCCAGGACATACTGGAAAACGAGAGGTAACTCTTAATGTATTACTTCCTTGGTAAAACGTATTTATAAATAAAATTAAAATAAATTAAATTAAAAGCATTTGGTATATAATGTATAGGTTTCTATAGCACCCCTGGTGTATAATATGCAGCACTTTAATAAGTCAGTACAGGGCGATAACATACCACGTTTCATACATGCATTAAATAGGAGGTTAAACAATAGGAATGAGGGGGTCCCTGTCCTACCGAGTTTATCATCGAAAGTGAATAATGGGAGATTTAAATAGAGCAGTAGGGATATGCGCAGTATAGAACATATCTGAGTGTCCAACAAGTGCACCAGGAGTGTGAGGAGTAAAGGCAGAAATGCATTAACATTCTTACATTCAGTCTCAGGATTGCACCCAATGTGCATTGCAGTATCTATGTCAAATGCGGTATAAAACCATTTAAATAGATTATTTATCCACTAGAATTAGGAGGGACCTGGGTTGGGTGCATTACACATCAAGGCCTCTTATTTAATATGATTTGAAGCCTTCTGACCTTTGCTTGGGAAGATGTAAACTCTAATGATTTAAATTTGCCTTAATCCTTATTCCTACTGGCATGGGAAAGATGTCTCCACAGCGCATGAAGTAGGGGCAAAGTGACTGGGTGCAAATTAGTAACTGACAGTGCAAATTCTTAATTCCATTTCTCATAGAAAGAGAGAGAGAGAGAGTACCCATCGACTTATATACCTTCCAAAACAATCATCTATATTATACTGTCCAACATGTGGAATGCTGGGTGTGTAAGGAGAAATTGAGGAGAGAGCTAGACTTACATTCAACATTTAGAGAGATGGCTGTACTGGTGGTTCTGGGCCGATCACTACTGTAGGTCACCTTGCAGGTTAGCAAGGAAGTGTGGTCTTTCCGAGCTGGAGTGAATGTGATGTTTGACATGTAGATCCGGTTACCATCGGGATTGTCCAATACAATGTCCTCAACTGCTGGGGTGTTTATGCTTCCCTCCCATGTGATGGTTGGGCGTGTCCCAGCGCACCTCCCAGGAGCCGTGCATGTGAGGGCCACCTCCTCACCAGCAATCAGACTCTTAATGGGGGAGATATCAGGTTTTTCTGTAAGGGCTACAGGGGAAGCAAGAAAAACATATGAAGATGTAAGAGCTGCTTTCCCCGACAAGGAACTCACACCACTAAAAATTTTACCCGACAATACTGAGTGACAGACAAAAGCGAGACACAAAATATACAAATCCTCTATGGCTGCCTTATCTAAACTAGCTAAAAAGGAGAATACAAAAAATCCGCCAGCAATACCCCTTTAACGGTACAGTCCCTCCTAAAAATGAAATGTACCAATGACAGTGGCATGTTTACGGGGTTAAACCATTGTGACCCATGTCTTTTTATGAAAATATCAAATGTGTGTTTCTTTAAAATGTAGATGTTTTATTTATGAATGAGTAATAAGGGATATACTACAGAGGCTAGGAAAGGGGGTACGCAAGGCATTTAAAAGGAACAACAACCTCCCTTGAGACAACCTAACAAAAAAAGAGAAGAAAAAGCGCCCAATCTTCGTGTGATACCGTATATAAAATGTAATAAAATATGGACAAGACGATTCAAATCTCACAAAAATCCAAAGGTAACAGGCATTGTATGAGTACAACTCATGCACCAAGGCTGCTATGAACCGCCGCGCACAAGTCACGCGTTATTATTGCAAAAGACTGTGTGCTATCACAAGACTTGCTAGAGAATCAAGGCTGCGTTCCGTTCCTGATTGCTGAAGTAGACACATCCAAAAGGAACCTGTGTATTAGGCGGAGATTTGCTGGAGGACACCTTAGTTTGTAACTCCGCCAACAGGAAAGAGGTATGACGTCATTCCGGAGCATTACAAGCTGAGCAGCGGCGATTCATAGCAGCCTTGGAGCATGAGTTGTACTCATACAATGCCTGTTACCTTTGGATTTTTGTGAGTTTTTAATCGTCTTGTCCATGTTTTATTACATTTTGTATACGTTAGCACAGGAAGATTGGCGCTTTTTCTTCGCTTTTTTTAATATATATATATATATATATATATATATATATATATATATGTGTGTGTGTATACACACACACACACACACATATATACATAAATAGATAATATACCCACTGTACAAATGAATGGGTGAAGGTAGTTGCCTGGGAGGATGGTTAGGCCTCGTGGGTGGGTATCGGGGGAAGGGTGGGTTAACCCCTTTACTGACTTTAGTGGTTATTAACCGCTAAGGTGATTAAGGGGTTTGGGTATATTAGAATGTATTTGCAATGCATTTTTCTGGCAACTGAGAACATGGACGTTGCTGTATCCTGCAGAGGACATCCATCATATTGCTGTGGTAAGTAGAACTGTATTTATTTACTTAATTTATGCTGTTTTGTGTTTAATAATGGGCAAAAAATCTATTATCCATATCTAGATAATAGTTATTTTGCCCATTACTGTACTGTATGTGGTGGGGGGTATTGATTTATTTAAATGTAGGACATGTTTATTTTTTTACATATAGCTTTGGTACCTTAGATCTGCGGGGACCTATGGAGACCACCCGAAGACCCACGGATGCCCACGTATACCACCTGCGGACCCATGGGGGACACCTTTGGGAACCGGGGGCGCCACAGCTGTGGGGGCCCGCGGACCCGCAGGGACCACATGATGGCCCCAGACACCAGTGGGAACCACCCGCGGGCCCTCAGACACCTGTGGGGATGACCCGGGGACCCCCAGAGACCCACGGGCCCACCCGTGGACCCCATTTGGGAACCACGGTGACCCACAGGGACCACCTGGAGGCCCACAGCGCCTAGTGGGGACCACACGGAGACCCCCAGACCCTATGGGCACCCTCCTCTGGTGCACTGTGGGACCTGCGGACACCCATCGGGACCACCGGGGACTACCGTCGGCCTGGGGTATTAATCCTGTATGTAAAATAATAAATCATGTTTTGTTGGGGGGGCAAAGGGTGGGTTATGTATTGTTTATTAAATATGCTAATGTTTATTGTGGGGCTGTTCTGTGTATTGTTTTTATTGTGGGTAGTGGGGGTGGGGGAATGGGGTATTATCCCCAAGGGAGAGTGGGTGGTTAGGCCTCCCGAGTGAGTGGTGGGGGAGGGTGGGTTAACCCCTTAATTACTATAGTGGTTAATAACCGCTAAGGTAATGAAGGGGTTAGGGGACATTAGATTTTTGCTTTTTATTCTTGTGTATGTTTTGCAGCACCGGAGGGCATGGACATCTTGAGGATGATGGCTTTCATCGTGGCAGCCTGGCAAGGGTGAGTGCAAGATGGATGTATTTATTTTATTTATTGTAATTAATGTATTTTAAATGGGCAAATGCATTATTATCCGTATGTGGATAATAGTAATTTTGCCCATTACTGTAGTGTATGTGTTAGGGGGCGGGGTGTATTTATTTGTATTGATGTATTTTTTTTATTATTTTTGGGTGACACAGAATTTGTACTGCAGGCAAGCGGGGACCCCCGGGCTCTTGCGGGGACCCCCAGGCTCTTCCGGGGACCACCTGAGGGCCACCGCCGGCCTATAGTATCATTCCGTGCATCCCCAACAATTAAGCTAGGTTATGTATGTTAGGGGGGTATAGCGGTTGTTGGGGGCATAGGGGGTATTTGTGTTGTATATTGCAATGTTTATTGGTGGCAATTGTCCCCAATAAACATCCTATTGTGCCTTAACCCCTTCATTGCCTTAGCGGATAGCAGCTAAGGCTTTGGTCCGGCGGCGCGCGCAGCCGCGTGCGCGTTACTCCCCAGCAGGGGTATCCTCCCTAGCTGGTCCCAGTCTTCCCTCGCTGCACGGCTCACTACGCGCTGTGACATGTCAGCCGCCAGGGGATGCGAGAATTGCGATCCCGAGCAGTAACGCATCACGTGGTGCGCTGGTGAGCCAATCAGCGCCGGGTCTGGAGTTGCAGGTGTGTGTATGTGTGTGTGTGTGTGTGTGTGTGTGTGTGTGTGTGTGTGTGTGTGTGTGTGTGTGTGTGTGTTTCACAACAGAAGGGTGATTGGTGCTTTAAAAAAACAAAAAAAAACAAAACCTGCTCTGTAGCATTGCGTCCTTGGATGTTGTGTCAAGAACAGAAGAGATATAATCCCCATATTGCCGATTAACCTGCTCTTGTTTACCTGGTTTGCTCAAATAATGATTTTCGGGGTGAATAAAGAGGCAATTAGCATACGCAAACCCAGCAGCAGATGCCCTTGGCGCGAGTACTCAAACGCAAAAGTGCACAGAAGTGTGTGGGGGGTGGGGGGGAGGGCGGGGGACAGACGGACCGACGGGGGCATGGGGGGACAGCACAGAGAGCCCTCTGCTCAAACCACGACCCCCCTCCAGCTCCCGCTCTCAACAGACCGCATATAGCGGTCAAGTGCCTCTCCACGCGCCGCCTGTCTGCAGTGCGGGCCTGTGATCTGAGGCAGCGGGACCTTAGCCTTATGTAATGAAGCTGCTTTAATGTATTTTTATTAAAAGTGTGCGGGAGCAGGGGCTCTCCTGAGTTGAACCGCATTGATTTCTGGCTCAGGGACCCCCTGCTTCCCAAGTTACAGTCCCCGGTAATGGGTATCGGTGCCAGTGTCGCGCGATCTTTATAGTGTCCACGTCATGGGACGGCGTGAAATCTCACTGCTTAGTGCATACCCCCCTGAATCTTTGATGCAGTATACAGGGATCCCAGGCAGCTGGGATTCCACTTTGAAAGGGGCATTTCTCCGACGGTCAGACAGTTTATGCCTCCCTGGTATTCCCAGATTTCTCAAGAGAACCTTGTCCCCAGGAAGAAGTTCCCTATAGCGCACACTGCATATCCCTTCTTGTTATTTCAGTTCAGTTTGGCGGTAGTTTCTTCAGCCAACTGATAAGCTCTATGGGGGCTGTCTTTCAATCTCCTAATGTACTGGTAGTGGGCAACATTAGGCACTCCGTCGGTAGATACTCTGAGACGAATATCCACAGGTAACCTGGCTTCTCTACCGAACATCATAAAGTAGGGGGAGAACCCAGTGGACTCATGCCTGTTGCAGTTGTAGGCATGCACCAGGTGTTCTACATGTTTGCTCCAGGATTGCCTTTTCGGGGTCCTTTAAGGTACCCAGCATGTCAAGCAGAGTCCTATTGAACCATTGAGGATTATAAGGAGTCGTACAAGATTTCTCAATCTTGAGTAACTTCAGCAGCTCTTTTATGAGTCAGCATTGGAAATCGTGACCCTGGTCTGAGTGCATTCTGTTAGGCAATCCGTAATGAACAAAGAATTTCTCCCACAATACTTTAGCCATGGTTATGGCCTTTTGATCTTTTGTGGGAAATGCTTCCGCATATCTGGTATAATGATCGATTACTAGAATATTTCTAATGCCCCTAGAGTTTTGCTCTATCTACAAAAAGTCCATAAACACCAGATCCATGGGGCGCACACTTTTTAGATGGCCTCTGAATGCACCTCAAGCATTTTCGGCAATGATGTTTTACCGATTCCCTCATTTGTGGCCAGTAGAATCGATCTCTTAGGAATCCAAATGTTTTGTCCACTCCCAAATGCCCATGGTCATCATGCAGCGATTCTAGGACCATATATTGAAATCTCTTAAAAAGAACAAGCTGTCTCCTATCAGGATGATTGTGATAAGGAACAACTCGATAGAGTAGGCCATTGTCTATTTTAAACTTGTCCAACTCTCTCATGAGGAGGACAACTGTGTCCATTGAGCCTTCTTCAGCAATTCAGGATTTTCCTGTTATATAGCCCACTTGCGGTCCGGCCACAGGTTCTCGCATCTGGGCTAAAGCAAGATCTTTCCAACGTATTATAGATCCTTGTTTTATTAACATTGATTAAGGATGACCATACTCAGCTGAAGCGCCCCTGACTGACATCCCATGGAATCCACCACACAGAGCTCAGAGAATGCTACTTTCCCTTCCAGTATGGCAGCCGTGGAACACATGGCACGAATCCCTGGACCAGGAAGCTATTTCCATTCCCCGTCTTCAGGTGCTGTGTCCAACCCGGGTCTTCTGGACAGAGCTTCTTGGGACCAGGCTTGTATTTTAACGTAAATCTGAAATTGGATAGGACAGAAAACAACCTGTGACCGGTGGCATCCAATTTGGGATATATTGGGATTTAGGATATATGTAAGTGGATTATTATCCGTCCTTACCTCAAAGGATACCACGTAGAAGTAGTCATGTAGCTTATCAACAATGGGCCACTTGAGTGCCAAAACTCCAATTTGTTGACTTAGTAATGATTCACACTCGAGTCAGACTGCAACTCACGTAGGCAACAGGCCGGAGCCCTATAGGATATTTCTGGGGGACAACCGCTCCAAGTCCATCAAAGCTGGTATCCACATGCAACACATACGGTTGATCTTGATCTGCATAGGCCAGCACAGGGGCTTTGGTGAGACTTTTCTTCAATTTCAAGAAGGCCTCTTCGCAGGCGAAAGTCACTTTTCGCCAAAGGGTGTTTTGAGATTCATAGCTTTCTGACGTTGATCCTCAGGATAGATCTTCAGCAAGTTATTCAGGGCTTTGGCAATACAAGCATACCCTTCTACAAATATTCTGTTGTTGCCACAGAACTCTAAAAAGGTGCAGAGCTCCACTATGTTCTCAGGGTGAGGCCAGTTAAGTACCTCTTCCACCTTGGTAGGGTGAGTCGCCACCCCTTCTGCAGATACAATATGGCCCATGTAAGTGACTGAGGTTTGGCATAACTTGCACTTGTCAAGGGACAGTTTAAGGCCCTCCTACTGCAATCGGTCCAGGACCTTCAGGAGATGTTCCTCATGCTCCTCCAGTGTCCACCCAAACACGATAATGTCATCCAAGTAGACTAAACATTCTCGGGGTTTCATGTCACTGATGGTCTTCTCCATCAGTAGTTGAAAAGTGGCAGGGGCTCCACAGATGCCTTGGGGCATCCGGTTGAACGGCTAGATTCCTAGAGGACAGATGAATGCTGTTTTCTCCTGATCTTCGGGACTCATTGGAAACTGGTAATACCCAGACCACAGATCCAGTACACTGAACCATTGATTACCGGACAAGGCGCTAAGGATCTCCTGAATTCTCGGTAGAGTGTATTGATCCGGGATGGTTCGGCGTTTGAGGGTGCGGTGGTCCACACAGACACACTGAACCATTTTTCTTCTGCACCACCACAATGGGCGATGCATATGGGCTGCGGAATGCCTCTATAATGCTGGCGCCCTTCATATCTTTCAGGATATCCCAGACATCTTCCATGTCTCTGGGAGCTATTCGCCTTGATCGTTCATGGAAGGGGTGTGAGGATTCAGGGATCGCGGCATCCGCGCCCTGGTTCCCCTTCTCCTGCGGTTACTCCCGCTACCGTGGCACGCGCCTCTCGCTGGCGTCACTCACCTTCGGCGGTCCTGGGGGTTCCCCGCCGTGCTCTGCGTCCTCGGATGCCCGCGGGGTCTGCATTCCCTCATACGGCCGCCATATTCCCCAGCCGCGCGCCTGAACAGCGCGCGCCGGGTGAAGTTAATTTATTCACTGCTCTTGCAGTGAAGACCCGCCCCCAGCACACTAAGAGGACCTCCTACCAAGACAAGAGTCCTCACCTGCCTGCCAATCAAGGGGACCTATCCAGGATGGCTCCACGCAGTCCTCCAGGCCTGCCCCCACCTCTGATTGGCCAGTCACACTTTATAATGCCTGTCCTTCCTCTTACTCATTGCTTTCTCTGGCTCTCGACCCCCTGCTTGGACAAACGACCTTCCGGAATTCTCCTATCCCTGACCTTGGCTAAAACGGCAACGACGACGGCACTTCTACACCGGTACCGGCAAGTATTGCTAGCTAAACGTCACCTGGCCTGGCAACGCCAAAATCACCACACTCCGGACACGCTCCTTTTGCTGCGGGTGCGTGTCCATATACGTTCCTCACCTCAGTAGAAGGGACGGGTCTGGTCTGCGGGCAGTACCGGTGTAACAAGGGGGTGGAATCACAAAACCGAATGGTGTGTTGGGCTTTTTAGTACAACCCACGCCCATTTCACTGGTGCAGAACACTTCTTCCCGCTCTATCAGTTTAGCGTGGAGACGTTTCTTCCATTCTGCCGGTAAGGAGGATTCTCCGAAATCGAATTGTAGTTCAGAAGGAGCTTCCTGCACTGAAGCAGCATTCACGTGAGCCTGAGGTTTCACATCAGTTACAGGGTACATTTTAACCAGTTCTTGAATTAAGTCAAGCTGGACAGGGTGGAGCAAAATATTCTAGATGGACATTGCAAATCGACGAGGGGTCGTAGATTTCCATTCCTTTACTTTCGGCACTACCTTACATCCTCTTTTCTCATCCTCTTCAGGTGTTCACTTCAATGAGAAATACCAGTCACTTCCATCATTGGCAGGATAGTTGGCTGCCAACAACAGATGCCACACTCCCCCTGGTAGAATCTCGGTCACTCCTCTTTCGCAGTTAAAGAATTGCCCAAATCACTCTTGGGCAGAAATCCGGTGACACTCTTCCATGAAGACGTGATGAATCTTTAGAGAAGACAATGGCAATTCTCCAGATTCTTTAAGAAAAGCCCTAACCAGCGCTCGAACCACATCTGCATTGGTTCCCAATATGATGGGGGAATTCGGGTGTTCCCTGGATTCGGGACACACCAGCGGTTCTACCTCCATGGGGTGAGTCATATTAGTGTTAAGCTGCGGTATATCCATCCATACTCAGATCACTCCATCTATTGGATAGTCCTGACTGCAGAAACCCCATAAAGTCATTTTCTCTGCCGAATGCAGAGGCAGCTGCTGTAATTGAAGGTCATAGTAAACTATCATTACAATCTATAAAGAAAAATACACGGCCGCTCATCCATTCAGTTATGTAATTCTTATCTTTTTATATAAGCAGGTGCTCAGAGGGGTAAGGTATCTGTGTATTGACAGTGTTGATCAAAGAAAGATCAGAAAAGTAACCCCATAGCTCCTGGCACTCAATGCTAATTAGTTACTCCAGACATCAATGGTCTAGTAGGCATCAATACCCTTTTTAAACAAATATATAGGGGGTTAGTAACCCTTATGCCGAGAAAGTCCAAAAATAATTAAGTTTTATTGTCAAATACTAGTTAAAAACATATAGATACATCATTCAAACAACTTATTAAAAATACCCCATATCAGAGGTGGCTTGTAGGGTTATTGGTGGTTCTGTCAACTATCTATCATAGATAGGAACCTCCTATAAACCTTCTTTACCAGATTTATGGCTATTATCGGTATTTTCCGTATTCTTTGACAGGAGCAATGATATGGTTAACAGAAATGTGTGTCTTGTAGGGGTTAGTAGTTCCTCTACATATGGGATATAGTATTCCCTTCACATATACATTTTGAACATATTGGCAGTGGGTGTAAAATGTGGCTATATATATATATATATATGACTCTCTCTTTTGCCCATGATGTTAGGGCTTAATAGTTTGCCCGCGTAAGATGTTGGTATGCCTGGGTTTATATATATACACACAATTTGGTAATGTATCCACTAGTGTGAAGTGTCGTGAATATCAGCCTCTATGGTCGTGTGATTTATACCATTAAGTCCACATTTGGTCACTATATGTCTACATATATATTGCTATAAACAAAGGATCAACGCATGTTCGTATATATATCTCCTAAGTTTAGGTATATTTAGACACTAGAAAGCAGTTTATAGCCATGTATATCAATCTCCGCAGCCTTTGTAAAGTCTTTGCTGCGTCACAAAATCATTGCTAGACCCCCGCCGGGTCTGCGTGTATAATACAAGCCTGTCTTCCGTGTTTGGTTGAACACCGAGTACTGCCACCTCTGATGACATCACTAGTGACGTGTAATCCCGACGACCGTTTCGCGTAATACTACGCTTCTTCAGGGGAGGAGGAGTCATCTTTTGGACCTCTCGGTAAGTATTTATCCTTTCTGTAAATAATTGATATCACCGCCCCCTTTCCTTTTCAGGTAGTGGGACGGACTCTCTATTAGTCTTAGATCGGTGTATTATCTGACAGGGAGGTAGGAAGCTCTTAAATGGGTGTGTCTTAGCTTCCTTATTATGTGAATCTTCCCTTTGCCGTTTGTGTATAGTTCATACAGGATACATCCATAAATGTCTCAGGAATTGTTGTTAACTCGTTGTTGGCACCGCTATTTGTAATTGGATGTACTTCTCAATATAGAAAAATCCGGATGTATAAGGTTGAATATATAGTGTAATGTATTTCCTAATTTGACATACTATATATATAGACCTTATTGAAATGGTAGTTTGGGTCTCAATGCGATATAATGTCTTGTATTAACCATATCTTTATTTCTTCCTAGATGGTCTGTTCCAGTCCAGGCTTATAAGTTTTATTGTGTGGATTTTTAGAACCTAATTCGGTTGATATAATAAAATCAATAAAGGCATTCATTATGTGTATTGTGAAATTATTGTTTCTATCCTTATTGATGTTTAGTAATATATTAATTAATAAATATATTCTTTATATATTGTGTGTGATAATTTCTTTGTTAGTGCGTGATTATACATATCTAGTATACAGTAACTTATATATATATATGTTACTATATGGATGTGGGAAAATGTGAGGGAGATGGAGTCGTGTGTATATCTATTCTTCTACATATATCATTATAATTAGATCCCAGTTGTGTGCCTATCCAATAAGGGGAAATGTGTTGCATATATATGTGGATTATAATTTAGTCTTTAATTTAGTGTATATCCATGTGTATATATAAATATTCTCGTGATTGTGTAGGAGTGAAAAAAATCCTATATGGATCTGCCCATCTAAGGTCAATACAGATCAAAAAATTAGAAAGCATGTGATTATATGCAGTATTAATCAAAACAATTTATCCATAAATACAAACATCATGTTGTTAATCTAGCATATAGGGTGTAGGAGTGAATTGCCCCTAGTTGATCTACCCAAAAAGGTCAATATAGATCAGATAGTTAACTATATACCCGGATCTCATAAATGATGATTACCTTCCTTGGTGTAGATATTTCTATATGATGTGTAGTGATGTATGTATATATATATGTGTATGTAGAATGTAGGAATGAGTTGCCCCTAGTCGATCTACCCAAAAAGGTCAATATAGATCAATCTATTAATTATATACCTTAGATCCCACTACAGTTGTTAAATATATCTGACATACTAAGGTGTAATATTGATGCAGTGTGTGTAGGGTACATAGATATGGAACTTTCAATATGGGTATATCAGTGGACTGCTTTACAGATAGGAAGAATAGATAAATCCTTCGTTAAGGCCTTGGGGTGACAGGGTTTTAAGTTGGTATATCCAACGACATTCTTTTTGGAGGAGTATTTTGTCCCATTCCCCCCCTCTAGGGCCTCTTGGTATGCATTCAATTCCGCAAAAACGCATGACATTAGAGTCTCCCTTGTGTTCTTGTAGGATATGTCTCGCTACAGGAGTGTCTACCATGTTTCATACATTTCCTATATGTTCAAGCACTCTTGTTTTCAGAGGCCTATGGGTTTTGCCTACATATTTGAGGCCGCAAATACAGGTCATTAAATAGACTGTCCCACAAGTTAGACAATTTATGAAGTCTTTAATCCTGTATATGACTGTGTCGGTCGCATCTGTAAATGTCTTGGTCAGTGGCATGAATTTGCAGGCTTTACACCTTCCACATGAAAATGACCCCTTTGGTTTCCCACCTAACCAGGTTGTTTTTGGGGATGTTGTCAAATGGCTGTGTACCAGCCGATCCTTTAGATTGGTGTTTCTTCTACACCCAGTTGTAGGTCTGTCTTTCAAGATTTTTCTCAAATCAGTGTACTCCAGGAGGACATGCCAGTGTTTTTGTAGCACTTGTTTTATATTCTGCCATTGATTGTTGTAGGTAGAAATAAAACGAATAGGTTCGTCAGTGTATTCTTTTTTCTTATTAATGAGCAGATTTGATCTTTGTGAGGTTAGTGCTCTATAGTAGGCTTTTTTTATGATAGTGTTACTATAGCCTCTTGTTCGAAATCTTTCTGGCATGTCTTTTGCCTGGGTGACAAATTCAGTTGTTGTAGAGCAGTTACGCCGTAATCTTAAAAATTGACCTATTGGTATGTTTTGTGTTATATGTTTTGGGTGATGGCTATTGGCCAGAAGTAGTGTGTTTGTGGAGGTGGGTTTCCTATAGATGCTAGTCTCTAGGTTCCCCTCGTCTGTTTTGGAGATAGTGATATCTAGGAACTCTATTCTCTTTTTGTCTAGTTGATACGTCAGTTTTAAATTAAACACATTTGTGTTTAAGATATCAATAAATTCTAAGAGAAGTGTTTCTGATCCCTTCCAAAACAGAAGGATATCATCAATGTACCTGACCCATAATTCTACATGTTCAGTATACTTCTCATTGGTTTCTATGAAGACCGCTGTTTCCTCCCACCAGCCTAGGTATAAATTGGCGTAGGTGGGAGCACATGTGGTCCCCATAGCTGTACCTCTTGTCTGATGGTATATCGTATTATGGAAGTAAAAGAAATTATGGGTCAGGACAAAATCGAGGAGACCTAGTACCAGGTCATTGTGGCGTGTACAATTGATGTCTCTAGCTCTCAAAAAATGAGCTGTTGCGTCAATGCCAAATTTGTGAGGGATACTCGAATAGAGTCCCTCTACGTCGAGGCCTACCAGATATGTATCAGGTTCTAATGTTATGCCTTCTATTCTACATAGTACGTCCGTGGTGTCTTTTACATAAGAAGGAAGGGTTTCCACAAAAGGGCGGAGAATTTGATCTAGGTATACACTGATATTGGCAGTCAGGTTCCCAATCCCCGAGACTATGGGTCTACCAGGAGGTGGAGTTTGTTTTTTATGGATTTTAGGTAAGTGGTAAAATGTTGCCACTTTAGGGTTCCTGACTGCCATGAAGTCAAACTCCTTTTGTGATATAAGTTTCTGATCCAGACCTTCCTTTAATGTATCGTTAAGTACTTTTTGGTATTTAGTTGTAGGATTAGTAGGTAATACTTGATAACATGTTGTGTCTGATAGTATACGATTGCATTCCTGTATGTAGTCTGATTTGTTGAGTATGACTACATTCCCACCTTTGTCTGAGGGTTTTATGACGATTTGATCATCTTGTTCTAAGTCTCTCAGGGCTAACCTTTCAGAATAGGTCATATTCTGTTGGTATTTTTTTTTATAGGTAGGTGTTGTAGGACTCTTGTTACCAGTTGGTTAAAAACATCTACATTAGTGCTGCAGTCATATGGTGGTACAAAGGTAGATTTCTTTCTAAGGGTTGTAAACGGGCCTTCCCCTGGTGGTCTGAGGCTTTCTTCTTCTAGTGATTCAAGTGCATTAATGGTATTTAATTATTGTGTGTTCAAGAGTTCCATAGGGGTGTTGGCGTAGCGCCATTGGTTACGTTTTTTTAAAAACCCTCTGATATGGGGTATTTTTAATAAGTTGTTTGAATGATGTATCTATATGTTTTTAACTAGTATTTGACAATAAAACTTAATTATTTTTGGACTTTCTCGGCATAAGGGTTACTAACCCCCTATATATTTGTTTAAAAAGGGTATTGATGCCTACTAGACCATTGATGTCTGGAGTAACTAATCAGCATTGAGTGCCAGGAGCTATGGGGTTACTTTTCTGATCTTTCTTTGATCAACACTGTCAATAAACTATCATTACCTAAGAGCCAGTGGTCCAGTAAAACTGACGCATAGATCCCTTCGATTAGCACCTGCACTAAGGAGGTAGAGCCCACTCAACTATAGATCTCATGCGGACGTGCCTTTCCTGGACTTGCTGGAGGGGTGCTTTGCACAAAGGCTGGCGGTCGTTCCACCGGGTGCGTGGTAAATATCAAGGCGGTAGATCTAGAACTGACTGCTTACAATACCTCGCAAAATGACACTCTTCTCCACATTTACAGTCCCGGCCAGCTTTAATCGAATGCGGCTGCCTCCGCGGTTTAAAAATAGCCGCGGATGGCGCGTGGCTATCTTCGGCCGTTTTCGGCCGGTTTTCCCGCGCCTCGGGCGCTTTAAATAATAAGCGCCATTAGCGCTTATCTATTGAAGCGGCAGCCACACAGGAAACTCTGATTCAAATCGGAGAAAAGCCCCGCGGTTGGCCCGCATTAAACCCGGCAAGCTTTAGAATAAAGCTGGCCGGGACAGTACATTTAAAGCAGTTAAGGGGTCGGGTCGCACCTGGGCTGAACTGAGGGGCCAGGCTTCAGGACACATTGGAGACATGTTGTGGGGGAGCCTTGGGAGTAATTTCTTCAGGGGCCTCCTTTTCATTAGGCTTTTTGGACGGAGTTACCTTATTCTCTCCCTTGTGAGAATCTTGTGATTTCTTGGGAGTATGAAGACCTGCTTGAGTCTCATGATCATACACCTGGACCAATAAGTCCTCAAAGCTAGGGGGATCCCCTTTGTGGAGGGAGCACTGAAGCATGAGGGCTATAGGATGAGAGGGTAGCGATCCCCTCTGGAGCTGTTTGAGACAATATCCATCCACGGCGGTTACCTTGCGGGAATGTAGAGTCCACAATGCTAATTGCAGACGACGGAGAAATTCAGACAGTTCCTCCCCTTCCTTCTGTTGTAGAGCATAGAATTTAGTCAAGAGTTCAATTTCATCATCCTCAGTACCACAGGCCAGGGGTGCGCAAAGTGGGGAGGCTCAAGATTATTCTGGGAGGAGCAGACTTCACCTACCTACCTCGCCATGTCAATCCGTCGTCAAATGACGCAGAGGGGACATGTAATGTGCGCATCATCATAGCAACGTGTGTCAAATACCACCACGGGGGTCAAGTGATGTTACATGACCCACGTGCCATTTGATGGTGGATATTAGTAAGGGGGGGGCATAGGGGCTGGCAGGCAGAGTGGGGGGGGCGCAGCACAGAAAGTTTGCGTGCCCCTGCCATAGACTTTAGTTAGTACCTCTATCAGAGTCTGTGCAGTGGTGTCCGCATACTGCTCACGGTACATCCTTACTATATTGGCAGCTGGGGGCCTTAGGCATTCAACTATCCACTGTTTCTTCACAGCTTCGGAGCAAGACCATTCGTTCAGCACTTGCAGGGTATGGTCTTTCCAGTCCCCAAACTCTTCTTCCCTGGCAGGTGTTGGCAACACTCCAGAGAGAGCCTTTAATTTCCGATAGTAATGAGCCTGCGATGCCTGCGCTAGATTATCTGCCAGTTGCTTTAGTACTTCCATGAGCGCCAATTCTCCCAACGGGCTGCAGCTTCGACTACTCGGGCCGCTGCCAGTAACTAACATGGGCCTTCACTAGATGTGGGGCTGGACTTCTCGGTTTTCACCATTATTTCCGGGTATACAAGGGGACACCCTTCAGGCCTGGCTCCATTAACATACAGGGCCCCAGGGCTTTCATCCTCCCGTAATTCGTGGTCAACCGCGACTAGGACCGTACTCAGGTTAGTATCTGGTTCTCGGTTTAGGACCTGTGTGCCACGTAACCTCGGGAACTGATCCAGCACTAAGTGCAAATCATAGGATAACGTTTAGGTCAGAACGTGGGCGATGGCAACTATGTGGTAAGGAGATATCGGACAGCTCAGGGCCCACTGGCGAACCCTCTACCAAGATGGTAAGGACATGGTTATCTCTTATTTCACACCCCCAAGTCGGAATCTCAGCAGCACCTCCAAATGTAACACCCTTCCCCCCCCCCCAAACCCCCAAGGGAGAAAAAGCATACACAAGCTTTATGGTGCTAACCTGCAGGCTTACAGAAGGCCTTAGCCTCCGCGCATAGGGAGCTTGGTGGTGCCTGGTGTGCAACGCCTCCATCTGTACGGATCCCGGTTTAGACGGGTTGGCTCCTCACTGGAACGTATGTAGATACACAGCAAATAACCACAGACACAATAGTAATAAACAATAACTCTTCACCGCAGGGTCCCCAACAGATATGCATATACCATACAATACAGTATTATCAAATTCCATCCTCCTATCCCAGGGATCAGTTATAGCCCCAGGGATCCTAGTCGCACCCTATCCCTGGGCACCTTAGTACCACAGATATCCGCAAGGTATCCCCAAATGTATATTTGAGGGCAGCGCTACCCTCCCGTGTGTATTGGTGGTGCACATGGGTACCTTCCTGGTTACTCTCTGTTAACCAGGGAATCCTTATGCCGAAAGGAGAACCGCATCCGTGATCCCACGATGCAGGGCCTCCCAACAGTGTCCCTTCTTGCCTTACGTCCGGCAACCGCACGGTCGTTCCTCCAGGCTTAGGGAATCCTCTCCTGCAGTTCATCCTGTTCCCATGAATGAGCTTCAGATCAGAACAAACTCTGATACCATCCTAGCCCGTTACTAGTTTCAAATATTTGGGCATATGGTTTGACTACCATTTAACATTTGGGTTGCACATTGATACCCTGACATCCACACCGATTCTAAACTAGGTGTACTTTATAGGAACAAATCCTCCTTAAGCCTGCTGGTCAGAAAGCGCATCGCACAGCACATGCTGATGCCAATTTTAGACTATGGGGACATAGTATATGGCACAGCACCCCAAACTCACTGTCACGGGGGGACCTGTACATTTAGCACATTTTACCACCGGGATCACTATCACAGGACACAATAATTGAATAAACGAAAGTTTATTTTGGCAAGCCAGCAAACACACAAAATACACAATACCAATACACACTCATCACCTGGGTGTCTAGGGGGAAGTCTCTATCCTTAACTAGGTGCAGAAGCCTGCTTCAGAAGGCTTATTCTGTCAGCTTCACGTCCCATGCTTCTCTGGCGCTTCTCTGCTGAGATCAGTGCTTGTGTGTGCCCTTTTCCACAAACCACTTTTGAAGCTCCCGCCAGCGTGTCTCCAATCAGCTCCAAAGATGTTCTCCATTTGTCTCCGCTCGGAAGGGTTCTCCGGCGCTTCTCCGTCAAGCGCAGTGCTATTTCACAACGAGGACTTTTGAAAAAACGCCAGCAGAGTCTCCAATCAACTCCAGAGATTGTCTGGTTCTATGCCCCGGCTGTGCTCCTTACATAGCCCCCGCTGGCTATCCTTAACTTGGAGAAGGAGCCGGCGACCAATCATAGCGTGGATCATGAGGCAGAAGCCAATCACCAGGGCTTTCGCAGCTGCACCAATGGGGAACAGGGGCTGGCATAAGTGCTCAAGACTGCCCCTGGATTACAGAATACCTGGAGAGCGTCCAATTTGAAACTGTCTATGGGGATCAAGCAACGAGACTCAGACCCGGCAACAGCTCCCTTCGGCCAGCCCAAAATCTCCCGCTGGGAAGGCGCATCCAGGTGTGCGAGGAACAAAGGCTCTATCCCGCTGAGAGCTTGTCCCCGGACCTGATAGTCAGCCCTTCCCTGCTCACCATTTGTCCTCGGCACCCAGTCTGCCCCAACCCTTTTTCCCGATCCGAGATTTCTATGCAGGTAGCTCAGATAACAGAATTACTGTGTCTACCTGCATAAAAATTATTACACATCATTTACAGCATTGGACTGCTAAACTGGGGAGAATACATTTTACAGGGAATAAAATGTTTTTACAGAATATATATATATATGAACAAAAAACAAACAAAAGCGCAAGCTCCATAGCACGTAACTGAGTAAAAAATAAGGTACATGTATTTAAAAAATCAGCAACCCATAAGAATGTGCACTTACAGGATTTTAAACAGAACCATTCGTGGGAGAGAAATCTCTATTGTGGTCATCTGCGGTGGTAGGGTGAGTCCCAGGTTTGCAGAGTGGATGTAAACAGCCCAGGTTCACCATGAATTGGCAGCAAGATATAAAGGCATCCAGTGCCTGCACGTCCTTTGCTCCCTCATACAATGATTGCTAACACTTGAAATTACCGCCAGCCGGAGCACAGGGAAGCCAGGGACTCCAAATACACCAACACAAACGCGATGACGTCACAGCTCTATGCGTTTCGTCACACTGCGGCGACTTCGTCAGGAGATCAATATATATTTACTACATTCACTGTTCCAAATTTATACAGTTTTCCCCCTTCCAGACTTCAGACAGTGATTAGCTCTTTTCTGGTAGGGTCACATGAAACATTACATATATTGGCCAAAATGAGCCTCACACAGGCGGTTATTACACACGGTTTTGGGGAAGCCAACCTCGCTTCACCTTTATTATGTGAGGCTGGCTACCCCTACCGTTACACCCACCTTAGCAAACTTGACGCCATCTACAATTCAATATTCCGCTTTGTCCTCCAACGCAATTACAACACACATCACTGCGAAATGCTCAAAGAACTGGATTGATCATCACTTGAGTCTAGGCAAAAGTTCACCTTTCCTGTCTTGCCTTCAAATACTTTCTGGGCAAGCTACCCGTCTATCTGAACAAGCTCCTCACCCCTACCACCAGCAGCACTTAGCATCTGCGATCAGACTCCAAAAGACTGTTCATGATCCCAAGGTTCAGCAAAGTATCCGGCCGCTCCACCTTCTCTTAGGGGGCGGCCCAAGTCACTTCTACAGCGCACGGCTCGGCGTGCGCTGTGCTATCAAGCCCCGCCCCCCCAGTCCGGCCGGTCCCAGTCCCTACCTTGTCGTGCACCTTTCCCCAGCGGTGTGCGACAGGTTTTCAGGGAGGCAGGAGAATTTGAACTCGACATCTGCGACGCGGTTAAGACAATAAGGGCGAACCAGCCGTGGGATGTCATGGCCACGCCCCCGCAAACCCACAGCCACGCCCCCCCCCCGTCGCAAACGTTCCCTCTCCCCCCAGACCGCAGATCGCGGTGTAGCGCTGAGCAAAATAAATCATGTACTTTAGTTCTCTTATTTAATCTCTATTTAATGCTTTCATTCTAATTTTAACACCCCCATATCCCAGTCTCTTTCCTTGTCCCATACATACATATAGGGTGACCAGACGTCCCGGTTTAACAACAGTCCCGTTTTTTGGGGCTCTGTCCCGACTTTTTCAGGCTCTTTCCCGGTTTTCTCTCCCACTGGTGAGCGCCAACTGTGCATGTGCAAAGAGCACCTGCCAACCACACACGCTTGATCGTCACTTCCCAGCTGCGCATGCGCGATCGTCACTTCCCAACTGCGCATGCGCGATCGTCACTTCCCAGCTGCGCATGCGCGATCGTCACTTCCCAGCTGTGCATGCGCGATCGGCACTTTCCAGCTGCGCATGCGCGATCGTCACTTCCCAGCTGCGCATGCGCGATCGTCACTTCCCAGCTGCGCATGCGCGATCGTCACTTCCCAGCTGCGCATGCGTGATCGTCACTTCCCAGCTGCGCATGCGCGATCGTCACTTCCCAGCTGCGCATGCGTGATCGGCACTTCCCAGCTGCGCATGCGCGATCGTCACTTCCCAGCTGCGCATGCGCGATCGGCACTTCCCAGCTGCGCATGCGCGATCGGCACTTCCCAGCTGCGCATGCGCGATCGGCACTTCCCAGCTGCGCATGCGCGATCAGCACTTGTCGGCTGCTTTTGCTCCGATCGCTCATGCGCATGAGCGACTGGCTAACGCGTTCGCGCATACGCAGTCGGCATGAGATTTGTCACAGTTTTTGCTTGGATAAATCTAATCACCCTACATGCCATTATTTTTTTTTATCCCTCATGTTCCCCCCCCCCCCCTCAAGATTTTGTCTTATTTTCGCAGTTGTCTACATTCTATTTAACAATCTGTCTTTCTCTCTATCCTCCTTTCTTATATCTTTATTTTCCCTCTTCCTCCCCCTCTCACCTCTCTGACCCTATCTCATGCCCTCTTCCTGAAGCCCCGCCCTCTTTCCAGTCGCCTGTCTGTCAGCTCTGCACTGCTCTCCTGCACAGGCCCCACCCCCTTGCCCTAGGCTCCGCCCACTGACTGGCTCTGCAGAGGAAGGGATTTCCCTCTGACTGCTTCCTGCATCTCAAGGGCCCCTGCAGAGAACTGATGTCTGCAGGCGGCCAGGCCCAGAACAGCAGGCCTTGTCTCCCAACCCCCACCCACCCCCCTCCTCCCTGTCAGCGGTCCTGCCTATATAATTAGGCACAATCCTATATGATATTGAAATGTACAGCAACTCAAAACATTACAAAGGTTTCAATAGTAAGACAACTCTGGCACAGGATGTCACAATATACAGCAGGGGTGCGCGAGACTTTCCTGGGTGGGCGCTGTGTTTTACAGAGGCCCCGCACTGAGAGCGAGAGGCCTCTGTAAACTTACTTACCCGGCTTCAGTCACTCGTCTCTATGGCAACGCGGTGTCAAATGACGCCCGTTGCCATGCAGATGTGACGTCAAATGACGCCACGGGTCATGTGACGTGACTTAACATGATCCCGCAGCGTCATTTGTCACAACATTAGAGGTGAGGGTGGGTGTGACCAAGCAGGAGAGCAGGCGTGGGGTTGCGCAACGCAGGGAGTATCTGTAAATGTCATTCTCCTTTATGCTCCCAAGTGCTTCCCCAGGGCTCCCTTATGCTGCGGCCCAGGTGTCGGCACTGCAAGCGTGCCTGGCAGGCTGGCGACGCATGCAGCTGAGATCCCCGGTCTGCACTGAGCTGCAGGGGGAAAGATGGGGTGGGCGTGACGGGGGCGTGGGGCACGGCCATGACATCAACCACCAGGTTCGCCCTCATTGGCTGAACCGCCGGGGGGACGTGGGCAGCGCTCGGTCGCCAATTCTGAAGACAGTTCTGAAGACATGGTAGGTAGTGGGCCTGGCCACATTGAGCGGCGGTTCTTGTCCCTGCAGCGCGCGCAGGCAGCGGGGACCTAACACAAATAGAGCTACCGACATGGTAGTGGGATGAGTGTTTCTTTTACTCACCTGTCACCGTCACATAGGGTTTGGTACCAATGTAGCCAAATCTTAAGATACCATCTTCAATCCTAAATCGATATGTTCCCGCATCGCTCCACTTTGCATCATTAATGCTCAAGGAGCAGTCGCCTTTCTGCACATCCCCCGTCAGGAACACGCGTCCTCTTGGGTTATCGGGAACCAGAAAACCAACTTTAGAAGCCACAACACTGTCATCTTTATACCAGATCCCCTTGGCATTTTGGGTTAATGTGTAAGAGTTGCTGATAATAAAGGTGCAGGGAATGTGCACACAGAGACTGGTCTGCACGGTGACTGTTCGTGATGTCTCTATATGGAAACCTTCCACCGTCTCACAAATATTACCTGTGGGGAGAAAATATATAATCATGCCTTGTAATGATGTGCATTTTATTGTTAATTATTCAAATAATATAAAGCTTTTTAGAAGTGAGTGTGTACACTGTCCGGGATGGTGCAATCACTAGTCGCCTAGGGCGACACATTTGGGGGAGGGAGGCTGGAAGCAGAGCAGACTGCTCTACAGCAGTAGGAACTGGGAACGGAGGTGGAGGGGGGCTGTAAAAGCAGGAGGTGGGGTTGTGTAAAAATAGGGCTGTGAGGTGTAAGAACTAGGGTGACCAAATGTCCCGTTTTAGCCGAGACAGTCTCTGTTTTTTAATGCCTGTCTCGTCTGCCCAACATTCTTTAAAATATCCCGTTTTTTGTGGCTGTCCCGGTTTTGACCATCAGAGCAGGGGGGCAGCAGAGAGCAAGAATGCAGGGAGGAGAGCAGAGTCCGGGTCTGAGCTGCAGAGGGTAGGGGCGGGTTTAGTGTCAGTGGAGCCTTAGGCCTCGGACCCGCTGCGCTCGTTGGCGCGGGCGGCAATGTAGCGAGTTCCCCACCAGCAGGGGAATCCTCGCGAGCCGGTCCCGGTCCCCCCTGGCTGCACAGCTGACTACACGCTGTGGCGCGTCAGCCGCTGGAGACACCAGAGAATGGTGTTTCCTAGCGTTGACGCGTGACGTGTGTGGCTGTGAGCCAATGGGGAGGGGAAGCTTCGGGAGGAGGAGAGGCTTCGGGGAGCGGGGAGGAGTGTGGAGTGAAAGCAGGTGAGTGCCTTTCTCTGTGTGTGTGTCTGAGTGCGTGCGTGCCTGTCTGTGTGTGTATGTGTGTGCCCGAGTGCGTGAGTGCCTGCCTCTGTGTGTGTGTGTGTGTGTGTGTGTGTGTCTGTGTGTGTGTGTGTGTGTGTGTGTGTGTGTGTGTATGTGTGTGTGTGTGTGTGTATGAGTGCGTGAGTGCCTGCCTCTGTGTGTGCGCGCGTGTGTGTATGAGTGCGTGAGTGCCTGCCTGTGTGTGTGCGCGTGTGTGTTTGTGTGTATGAATGAGTGCCTGCGTGTGTGTGTTTAAACTTACTTTCCAGCTCCAGCCCGAGTCCGTGGAGGGAGGGGGGGGGAGAGTAGCGGGTCCCTCCGCTCAAGCCACGCCCCCCCTCCCTGTCAAACCGCCCACCACCCGCCCACCTCCCGCTCCCTACAGACCGCATATCGCGGTCTGTGTATCTCAGCGCACCGCCTGTCAGCAGTGCGGGTGCGCTGACTCTGGGAGCGGGGCCTTAGCCTTAGCAGTGAGTACTTACGGTGTCTGCTGCCAGGGCTCAGGATGGTTCCCTTCCCCCCATGTTGCACAGTGACAGGTAGCACACACTCACACACACTCACTCACTCACTATAGGGAGACAGAAACACAGCATGGGGAGAGCGAGAGAGAGAGACACACACACACAGCTTGGGGAGAGAGAGACACACAGAGAATGGGAGAGAGAGCGACACACAGAAGGGGAGAGAGAGCGACGCACACAGAGAATGGGGAGAGCGACACACAGAGAATGGGGGAGAGAGACACAGAGAATGGGGGAGCAAGAGAGACACAGAGAATGGGGGAGCAAGAGAGACACACAGAGAATGGGGAGAGACAGACAGGATGGGAAGGGTGGAACGAGAATAGAGGGATGGGATGGGGAACAGGGATGGGAGTGGGAGAGAGAATAGTCTGTGTGTGAGAGAGGGTCGGAGAGACAAAAAGGAGACTTAAATCGCAGTTGATGATGTCATTTAGACTGTAAGCTCCTCGGGGCAGGGACTCCTCTTCCTTAATGTTACTTTTATGTCTAAAGCACTTATTCCCATGATCTGTTATTTATATTATCTGTTATTTATATTATCTGTTATTTATTTGATTACCACATGTATTACTACTGTGTAGCGCTATGTACATTAATGGCGCTATATAAATAAAGACATACAATACAATACAATTTGTTTTATAAATTATTTTTTTTAATGTGTCCTGTTTTTTACTTTTGTAAATCTGGTCATCCTAGTAAGAACGGAGGAGGGCGGTGTTGGAACGGAGGGGGAGGGGGTGTAAAAACAGAGAAAAAGTTGGGTTGTAAAAAAGGAGGTGGGTATAAAATTGGAGGAGGGGGAAGGGGGGTGTAAAATCGAAATAGCATGGGGGGTGTAAAAACGGAGGAGGGGGTGTAAATGGAGGCGGTGTGGGTGTGTAAAAAATGGAAGAGGAGGGTGTTGTTGTAAGGCCCCGCGGCTCCCTCTCCTCTTCCGTGTCGCGGGCGCCAGTCCGGCGGCTTTACAGGGCGCGCGCGGACTCACGCTTCTTCTGGGATCCGCTCTCAGGCTAGCTCCGCCCACCTATCGCATCACCACGCGCCACGCTCCTGAGCTTCAGGGCTGCCCCTGTCCGCCCCCTTCTCTTCTGGACTCCTATCCTGGCCCTTCCTCAAGTCCTGCCTCCGCCCCTCCTTCCCTCTGATTGGCACCTGGCAGGTATAAAGTTCCTTCTCAGCCAGTCAGTCAGTGCTCAGCATAATCTCTGGTACTGTCCCGGCAAGCTTTACTCTAAAGCTTTATTCTAAAGCTTGCCGGGTGCATAGCGGGCTAGCCGCGGGTCTGTTATCCGTTTTGAAACGGAGTTTCCCGCGCGGCGGCGGCTTCAATAGATAAGCGCTAACGGCGCTTACTATTGAAAGCGCCCGAGGCGCGGGAAAACCGGCCGAAAACGGCCGAAGACAGCCGCGCGCCGCCCGCAGCTATTTTTAAACTGCGGCGGCAGCCGCATTAGTATCACGCCGGACGCCACTGTACCTAGGTGCTGCTTTGGTTTTGTGCTTGGCTTTGCTCTTGTTTTCCAGTATCTTCGTTCCTGACCCGGCTTCAGTCTGATTACCTCCCCTGGATCTCGACAATGGCATTCCTCAACTACGCTGTCTTCTCTAACCCCTCGGACTTGGCAAACGGAACACTACTACGCAACTCTCTCTACCCCCAGACCTATGTCTTACAGACACGACCACTCTTGATTCTACTACCCAGGACTCGGCAAGCACCCTATCACCCTCTTCTTTGGCCCAAACCCCAGCTTCGCTCCAATACCACACTCCGGGCACGCCTCTGCTGCTGTGGGTGTGTGAAGTTCTCCTTTCCCACCTCAGTACCGGTGTCTTGTCAGGTTTGCTGGCAGCACGAGCGTGACAGTTGTAAAAACGGAGGATGGGGAGTAAAAATGGAGGGGGTGTAACAACGGAGGAGATGTAGAAAACGGAGGAGGGGGTATAAAAAACAGAGGAGATGGAGGGTGTCAAGACAGAGGGGGTTGTAGAAAATGAAGGAGGGGTGAAAAAAGAGAAGAGTAGGTGTTTTAAAACAGGAGAAGGGGAGGTGAAAGAAATGGAGGAGAAGGGGAGGTGTAAAAGCGAAGGAGGAGGGGGGTGTAAAAATGGAGGAGGGGGTATATAACAGGGACTTAACCCTGTTGAAGAAACTGCCTCTAAGTCCAGCAGGGAGCTGGTTGAGTGCAGCCAGGCAATTGACCAGACTCCACCTTCCTAATGAGAGCTCTGTGAAAGAGTGTCATGTGAGACACAGGAAATAGCTTTTCTTCAGTACACAAGGGTGCTGACAAAAGGAAAGTGGTTTTGCGTGCACCGAAGGACTGGGCATTGAAAACAAGACACAAGGGGACCAGACCTCTTTTTATGGACACAGGACCCAGGAACCTGCCAGAGACTGGACCCTCCAATACACACGGACACCTGGACACCACTGACCTGAAGGGCCACCTCCTTTAAGGTACCACTGAGACTTTGGGGGTGGTATGCTGGCAAGGGGCTTTCCTCTCCCCCCCCCAGTCTTACAGATAGGGACTGGGGAGTGAGTTAGCCCTTACACAGGGATAGGTGTTTGTTGTTTTATGTATATTTTTGTTTGCTGTATTATTTAAAGGAACAGGCAATAAAGCCTTATTTTAATTTCATCCTACAAACGGTCTCCATTTTCCATACCTCTGCACACATCTCTTACAGGGTGTAAAAATGGAGGAGAGGGAGTGTAAAAACGGAGATGTAGGGGTGTAAAAAAATGGAGGAAGAGGTGGAGTATAAAAAAGAGGCGGAAGGGCGGTGTAATAACGAAGTAGGTGGGGCGTAACAATGGAGGAGATGGGGGAGTAATAACGGAGGAGATGGGGGGAGTAAAATGGAGGAAGAGGAGGGGTGTGTAAAAATAGAGTAACATGGGTTAGAGGTGGGTAGAGAGGGGGAGGGAGGTGAGGGGGATAGAGAGAAGAGAGATGGGGTGAGGGAGAGAGGTGGGGAGTGAGATCAGGAGGGAGAGGAGATGGGGAGAGATAGAGATGAGGGAGTGGGGAGAGAGGTGTGGAGGGGGAGAAAGAGCTGGGTAGAGAGGTGTGGGGGAGAAGGGAGAGGGGGAGAGGTGGGGGGAAGAGGGAGAGAGGTGGGGAGAAGGAGAGAGGTAGGGGGGAGAAGGAGAGAGGTAGGGGGGAGAAGGAGAGAGGTACTGTAGGGGGGGAGAAGGAGAGAGGTACTGTAGGGGGGGGAAGGAGAGAGGTGGGGGGGAGAGGGATAACTCTTTACCAGAATTATTCTGAGTTTGCTTTGACTTTACGGACTACATCTGAGTAAGAACTGTACTGACCGAGAAAATAATACAGGCTGATATAGTACCGTATTGATTTGATTCATTAAGTCATGTACACCAATCTGTCTATTAATATATTGTCTGTGATTTTTCCTTATATTTCTCTTATATTTGGAAATCCTGCTTGAGTCTGTGCGCCGGAAGATATTTTCCTTTTTCCTGCTTACTGTTTGGAGGGACGTGGAAATCCCTCCTTTGGATTCTGGCTGCCCCGGACTTAAAGCTGCAGTTCAGTCTTTTTTTTTATTTTTTATTTTTATTTATTTTTTTACTTCAATAGTTTCATGTGTGCAATCTCTAATGATCTAAAGAGCTGTATAGCTGCAGGTCAATTAGTTCTCCATGTATTGATAGGCAAAATTTGGTGACATAATTAGTGAAGGGATCTGTTTATATTCTGCTTCACTCCATCAGTGGAAGCTCATGAATATTCATGAGCACTCCTGCACTGACATGTGCTAGAGGGAGGGCAGGGCTGACAAAGGGGTGTGCCAGGGCTTGTGACAGGACATGAAGGGGCAGTGCCTTAGCAAATGGCTGTTAAAATAGAATACAAGAAAATTGGTCTTTCAAAGTTGTTGTTTTTAAAACAGAAAATGCTAAAAGTATTTTTTCTTACTACAGAACTGATTTATTAAAAAAAATACACATGCAGGATATTGACTGAACTGCAGCTTTAAGCATCATCCCATTTGGGATATTTACTACCTTGTGACTAATTGATGTGTTTCACTTATATGAGTTTCACCCCACACATATTCATTCTTAAACCCTACGTTAGTTTGACATTTAGTGGATAGCACTGCTTTCCTTTTTCTTATTCTCAAAAAGGCATCACTCACAACATTGCCGTCACACAAAGAAAGTCCTCTAACGCGTTTCACGCATCAAGCTCTTGATGCTCCGAGTGATTCCTTTTTGAGAATAACCCTACCTTTTTATCAGCAATTCCCTTCTGGTTCCCCATTGTTTTTTCTCTCGGAGCAGTGCTCTCCTTGTTCCTGCCATCCAGGTCATCAGTCTTAACATGGACCTACACTAACTAGCCCTACTGGCTACCATAGTGGCTAGTAAAGCATTGCTAATTTATTCCCATGGTGGGTTTTTTATAAGGCTATTGTCCATTAGTAACAAGGGGGGTGATGTTTGTTGTAATACTTTACTAGTGTCTAATGTAGCCATGGGGGGTAGGTAGTATAGTTTACATTTTATATTAACCCCTTTATAGCCCATGGAAACCGATGACTAGCTCATCACTTTGGCTACTAAGGGGTTAATATGTACTCTAATGTGTTTTATTTTATCAACTACTCCATGTTGGTTTAGGATATAATAGTGTACCTATACGCTCCTAACGATGATCAAGAAATCTTCATTAACAAAGCCTTTGACACTATCAGCCAATATAGGAAAGGATACTCTGGTGCCATCGCTGTCTTCTAGGGGCTGAATGGGGCAGCTATAGAACTTTTGCAGCACAGAGAGTTAATCCTCCTTGGAATGGCTGTTCAGGTGCTAACTAATGACGCTAATCAACCTGCTCTGAATAGTCAGGAAGTGTTTTAAAAGGCTAGAAGCTGCAAGGCACAGTGAGACTGTTTTTTCCCAGAGAAGGGGGGGAGACAGAGGAGCTCCCCAGCTAAAGGAGGCTGGTTAAAAGAAGCTGGTAAAGAATGAAAGACACAGCCGAGAGAGAGCTGTGCTGAAGCAGGGACGCCTGCGCCAACACCTGAATTTACAGATAAGCCAAACCTTTATTTGCTGTATACAGAGACTTTATATGCTCAACAATAATTATATCTGTTTGGGGTGGAATGAGCTTAGCAACCCACCCGGGTTAGTAAGGGTTGGAGCTGAATGTGTAGTTAGCTTTCCTAATGGAAATAGGATTTGATTTTATTATTTGTTTTTTCTTAAAGGGACAGTGGGCCCGTTGTTTATTTAATCCCTGTAAATAAACCCCTGCTTAGAAAATACAGTGTTTCCGGCCTTAACTTGGGACAAAAGAGACTGCAATGTGGTGTGGGCATCACAATATCTAATAGTAGGCGGAGACCTAAACACCATTATAGATAGTAATAAGGATAGGGCGAGAATCCCAGATAAGGAACACCAATCAAAACTAAAAAATTGAAAGGCCCTGAAACACAATTTTAAAACACGTGGGATAGTAGACACTTGGAGGCTGATGAATCCCTCAACAAGAGGGTATTCGTTCTACTCGGCCACAGACAAACAATACACATGCATTGACATATTCCTATCTAGAGACCTGGTCTGTCATATAGTGAAAGCGGAGATGGATAATATAATTTGGTCGGACCATGCCACGGTGTCACTGACATTAAGGGATATACATCAGAGACCGGACGGCACCCGATGGCATATGAAAAACCTCCAGCTCTCGTTACCTGAGACTAAGGAAGCTATAGGAGCAGCCATATGAGAGTATTTCTAATTAAACAATAACGGACAAGTAAGAGATAGCACTCTTTGGACTTCGCATAAAGCCACCCTAAGAGGTAAAATAATTAGCATTGCCTCACATACAGTAGAAAAAGAGAGAAAAACAAGAGAATAAATAGACTAAACAACAGCATCAGGGAAAATGAAGAGGGGTTCCAACAAAACCCAACAGACGATGTCAGAGATAAAATAGACAAGGATAGAATTGAACTTAAGAACATATTGATTGAGGACACTGAGAAAGCAATGCGCTAGACTAAACAGATCTTCTATGAGAAGGGCAACAAAGCAGACAGATACATAGCAGCTAAACTCCAAAATAAAATGGCCAGCTTAAACATCTACAGCATAAAGAACAACAGGATAGGATAACATATAACCCTGCCAAAATCAATGGGGAATTTGTGACATATTATAGCAGTCTATACAACCTGGCAAAACCCGCTCAGTGTAGCGCAGACCTAGAAACAAAAATAGATGAGTATATAAAAACAACTAGACTACCTAAACTAGACGACTCTGAAGCCAGTCAGCTAGTCGCCCCAATAACGGCAGAGGAAGTATCCAAAACCATCAAATCCCTTAAAAATTTAAAGGCCCCAGGACCAGACGGGTTCACCAACCTCTATTATAAAAAGTTTGAATCTACACTGAAGCCATATCTGGTTAGGTGGTTTAATAGAATTCTGAAGGGCAAAGTCCTGCCGAATGAACTACTGGAAGCCTCAATTATTGTAATCCTTAAAAAAGGGAAAGATCCCTAGCTACATACCAATCTCCCTGATAAACACAGAAATAAAACTTTTTGCAAAAATTCTGGTGTCCAGACTAAACAGGGTATTAAACACTCTTGTTCACCAAGACCAGTTGGGCTTCACCCCAGAGCGCATAGCCTCAGACAATATACATAGGATCATTAACATTATACACAATAGCAACATGAACCAAAGACCCATGCTGTTCCTGGAGTTGGACGCAGAAAATACATTCGATAGGGTAGCCTGGCCTTTCATGTTCCGGGTACTCAGGGAGGTGAACCTTCATGAAAATGTTATCAATGGCATTAAAGCGCTATACTCCAACCCAACAGCCATGGTATGCACGTCAGATCACACCTCACCCCCATTCAAAGTCACTAATGGCACTCACTAGGGATGTCCACTATCCCCAGTGCTGTTTGCTCTTTTCATAGAAGCATTGGCCTCAAAAATTAGATCAAACCCAGATATAAAGGCAGTTCCCATAGGAGACAAAATACAAATACAATACAACGTTTCCCTATTCGCAGACGACATTTTACTCTCCCTTACTAGCCCCAAAACATCTCTACAGAGTCTGTTCACTAGATGAATTTGGGAAGGTATCAAATTTTTAAATTAACCATACCAAATCAGACACTATAAATCTCCATATACCCCAAAAAATAGAGAACGACCTGAAAAAGAAAGTCCCTGTAAAATGGAAGATAGAGAAGATAAAGTATCTGGGAGTGTTCATCGCGAGAACATATTAGGGCATCTTTGACGCGAACTACCCAAATCTCATTAAAACTTTGAAAAAAGAACTAAAGAGCTGGTCGGGGTACCAGATTTCATGGTCAGGTAGGATCACTTTTTCACGGGAGACCAGGCAATTACACCTTTATACCAGGATCATATCACTGATCAAAACAGGTGAGTAAAACAAATTGTCCTTTATTCCATTGAAACAGACGTACCCATAGTGAATTACAAAATACAAGAGAAAAACACACTTACTGGGTATCTGGGGAAAAAAATAGACTTTCCTAGCTTTTACAGTCCTTAAAACAAAATCTCTAGGTTACCAGGAGTTAGCCGGAAAAGTCCTGGAACTTAAATCAGCATGAAGTTCCAGACGCCACAGCTGTATCTCGTCCGGAGCCGACAAAATCCCTTGACCGGGAGATAGCACCAAACGACCTGGTACTCTTTTCGGCTTGTAGTTCCAGCTGTGACTGCTACGTTCTCTTTTCAGAACTTGGACCCGAAAAGTGGGACTTTCTTGCCTTGAAATTTCTGATGCCGCCTCGCTGCTATTTCTCACAGAGCATCTTTTGGTCGTTTCAAATTTGCCGCTGCTGTCTTGGCGCTTAGAATCCCTGGCCCTGATTGGCTGCTGGGTTTCTTATAGGATTTTAGTCCCATTCACAAAACACTACAGCCAATCAGAGCGTGGGAATATTTCTACCAGCCTATAAGAGATTTGTCGGTACCCTGAAGCCGGGCGGGCATTCATTTCAATTCCGCTAAGGACATGCGCCAACTTGGCACCTCTGTCACCTTGCATATGGAACCCACCCGCTGCGTCAGGCCCCTCCGAGTCTGGGGCTGGGCAAATGGTCGCCCGATGGCTTCTAATTATGTCAGGGCGGGGTACTTGAGTTTAACTCCGGTACTCCGCCCACCCTGACACCTTGGCATCTCTGGGACTTTCAAGTCTGAGACCCGAGCAGACTCATTGGCACCAGCTTGGTGGCCACCTGGTCTCCCAGAACTGGAGACTTGGAAATTCCCCAGCTCATATACAGTGCACAAGCATGATACATATAAACTTACCCTGTTTAATAAAATATACTTTGGACACTTTTACCTGTGTAAGTCTTTTGGTTATAAGGGGTAGAATGGGATTCTATATTACTGTGCCCACTAGCCATATCCCTCACACAATTAAACGTTTTATGAAACATAAAAAATACTTTTCTCATCTGTTCTTCTAAGTCACACAGTGACATGAAAAGATGCTTAGGCGCACTCCCCGGGCTGTATCTCTTTGCTTTACTGACACTAGGACTTAGGTTTCATAAATCCTCTCGCAACTTAATACCTCTTCCAAGTACTACCCGTAATGGCCCCAATACAAGTCATCTGAGATTTAGACAGTGAGATAACTAAGTTTATCTGGAACGGCAGAACCCCCAGAATCAATAAAAAGTTAATGGTGCTGTCACGGTAGCTAGTGACAGGGTATAATATACACAAAATATCTGGGTTGAATTGAACACGACTTAGATATAATAAATATAGGTTATTCCTTAAAGAAGGAGAACACACAAGATGATACAAATAACAGACAAGAAAGAGACACTTACTTATGGGTTGGACAATGAAGCAATCAGGTACAGGATTGGCAATTTATTCAGCAATACAGGTTCAACTGAAGACATCACGAAAGACACGAAAGACACTGGGCATAGAGCTTACACTCGTTTATATGGAGTGCAAGTCATTGGAGGACAATTATCTGCACCCAATCTCTTCTTGCCACCTCACCTGAGAGGCAAAGTAATACCTGCCCACTGGGTGGATATTATTCTAAACAGGGGCTTATTTCCCTAGCCCCCCTCCCACAAGACTGGTGTCAGAAAGTCTGCTTGGGACAGGAAAACCTTTGTCCCAAGGTGTGAAACACAACACTTATCATAAAGTACACATGTCCTGCTTTCCTTTGTGCTAGCATACACAAGCAGGGTGGGGGAGCCTTTGATCAGGGGGTTTATTGTAGACCACTGTCTCCCCCCTGTGCATTAACATACCATATGGGCTCTGGGTTTTTCTACCAGACCCAAAATACAATACATTCTTTAATAACCTGTAGTGCCTGAATCAGATGTAGTTGACAGGTATGTTATTGAAAGCCTCAAACTTCCATCAGTTACTGAATAGTTACAGAATAAATAAATACAAATATAATTGCCATTGGGGTGTGATTACACTGATGTCATTACACTGATATCACAGACAATGGGCCTGTCCCCATATCTGTGAACCTCACATATAATAACCAGTGGGTCATACTCACCCTTCCACAGCAGGCATAGAATGAAGATCAGAGGCACCCAACATTCTCGGTAACACCAACATCCTCCAAACCACATCCTGACTGAATGCGCTCACAGGGGTCTGCCGCTCACTCGGACACAGAGTTCATGCGCTATGAGGGAAGACAGATGTCAGTAATTTAGGATCAAGATACACGCTACAGTAATGAAGAATAAATCAGGAACATAACAAGAAGAATTTAAAGCTCTGACCTTTCACTCTGGTATAACAGGAGCACCAGAATATAATTAAACTAAGAGATGAGAGAATTATTCAGCAACATTGAAGAATGTTTAAAAAAAATGACATTTGCATTCATTTGACTGTGTGCAATACCGCGGGCAGCCACTATTTGCGCTCTCGATTCTCTCAGAACCTGAAATATGGGTTAAACTCTCTATTTCTCTCTCTCCAACAAAACCCATATTTCAGGTTCTGGGTGAAACAAATGTTAGGTCGAATTGAATGTGCGAATAGCGTCCACCAGCGGAATTGGATACATTCACTCCCACTTATTAACTACATCTTTGATTACTGCATACTGTATACTGCAGACCTTACAGGACATTCAATGGCAACCTCATTATTATTTTGTTACAGCTAACGTAAATTCATTATACACCATCATAAATCACGAACAAGGATGTGAGGCTATCTTAGAAACACTGAATAATGATCAGTCCATTTCCACAGAATTTAAAACCTTTTTAATTTTAGGCATCAAATTTATTCTTTCTCACAATTTTTTTTACTTCAATAAAAAATATTATTTACAGGTTTGTGGCACCACCAGGGGCACCAAATTTGCACCAAGCTATGCCAACTTATTTATGGGCAGCTGGGAACAAAACCATATCTGGTCCGGCTGTCCACATGGTGCAAGTTTGGTGCTCTGGCGGCGCTACATTGATGATATTATTTTCATTTGGTCAGGCACTTTATTAGAGTTGGAAGAATTTAAACTATACATGAATGATAATATTTATAATCTCAAATTCACCTTTGTAGTTAGTAATATTTCAATTGAATATTTAAATTTAGTTATATCAGCCAAAAATAACTGTATACACACGAGCACTTATTTTAAACCAGTCCAATCTAACAACTATTTACATGCTCACAGTCACCATAACCCAACATGGGTTAAAAATATACCAAAAGGTCAATTTATCAGATTAAAAAGAAATTGTTCAAATGTGGAGACTTTCAATATTCAAGCTGAAGATCTTAAAAACAAATTCATAGAAAGGAAATATCCCCCACAGGATCTGGACAACATAATAACAGAAGTAGCCGCGATGGACAGATCAAATCTTTTGCAATATAAAAAGAAGAAAAAAATTAATAATACATCTAATTTGGCTTTTATAACTCAATTTAACCAAATGGCACCCAATATACGTAAAATCTTTAAAAAATATTGGCCGATCTTACAAAAAGATAAGGAATTAGAGAGCATATTGCCCAAACACCCACAGATCATATTCACAAAAGCACCGAACATACAGTAGGAAGAAAGTTGGCCCCAAGCTGCCCATCTTTGCAATCAACTCATCGTAAGATCACTTCATGTGGGGGATACTTTCCTTGCAACAGATGTACAGCTTGCAAATATAGCACAAAAAAATCAACATTTGTATTGAATAACACCTTAAAAAATTATAATATCAAACAACATATTACTTGTAATAGCTCATATGTCATTTACTTGCTTGAATGTCCCTGTGGTCTGCAGTATGTGGGTATGACCACAAGATCAGTCAAAAGACGCCTAAATGAACATATATACAATATCAAAAAAGGTCTAACAACACACTTAGGGGCCTATGCAGAGAGCAGCGAATTTTCGAAATTCGCCATTTTTTGGAGATAATCGCGCAGAAAACAGCAGAAAATGGAGATTTCCGAAAAACGCGCCAATTTTTCTTTTCTATTTATAAAACTCGCCTCGCGGCTGGCGAGAACCGCAATCTCGCCAGTTTAAAAAATATCCGTATGCAGAGAGGCGCGAACGGCATCTAGCGGCTGTTCGCGCCAATAAAATGGCGCGATTGTCTCCGTTTTGCCTCGCCAAAAAAAACTGCCGCTCACGGCCATTGCAAAGGGAAAAAAAAAGGCGCGAATTTGTTTTAACACATTTCTGAAGCGCGCATCTCGCCAATTTAAACTCGCCACACGCATCCATGTTAAACATAGCAGAATTCGCACTTTTCTGCATATGGAGATTAAAACTCTCCAAAAAAGCTACTTTTTAATAAATTCGCCAATTTTAAAATTCGCTGCTCTCTGCATAGGCCCCCAAATTGGAGAGGAGGTAACATAGTGAGCCTATTGGGTAGGAGAGAATCCTTTTGGATTTATGAATTCTGCACACTCTCCCCATTAGGTCTCAACGTGGACTTTGACTTAAAGGCATTTTTGGTTGGCTAATTTTGCACTGTTGAGGCAGTACAGTATTTATATTGCTATTTAGCTGAATACTGATCTTTCATGCTTGTGTAATTTATGATAACCTTTTGCAAATTTGGGAGATCAAAATACTGTTTAAAGCATCATGGTAAATAAATGTAATGATATTACTGCTGCGGCCAAGTTTATTCGAGCATTTGCCTGTTCTTGGCCGCAGCAGTAGCCTGGCGCGCGCCCGAGAGTGACGGGCGCGCGCCGAAGCAGCGGAAGAGCGCCCTCCGATCGGGGCGCTCTCCCTACCGCTGCCGGGTCCGCCGGGTCCCCCGGAACCCCCTGCCGCTGTCCCGCGATCGCGGGACACCAGGGCTCCCTCGGGGAGCCCCTGGACGCGCGTGCAGGGGGCGCACGCTCCCGAAGACGCGTGACCGCGCGTCTATGACGCGCGGCACGCCGAGGGGCGGCCACTAGCAAGCCGGGAAATCTCCCGGCTTGCAGTACCGGCCACACTTTAATAAAGTGTGTCGGTAGTGTATATACTGTCATAAACTGCATGTTTTTTAAATGTTATATGCACATTATAACAATAATAATAAGTAAATAATCACACAATTACGACACTTTCATAAGTACACAATTAATTTTTAATAATATTCATGATAGGTATTTAAAAGCACCCATCACCACATTATACAGATCACACATATTATAGGTTATAACTATATATTATTCAAACATCTCTCTTAAGCATAAGCACTTAAATTATAAAGCTATATTAATTCACATATCACTATAAGTTTTATTAAGTATATCACATATGCACTAACACATATTAATTTCTAAAATTTTATTTTGCTATATAAATACACTTTAATAGACATTTAAGCACCAATATCCCTTTTTGTGCATCAAACTGCATTAAATTAGTAATGTATGTCTTTTTACTTTGTATCAGCTGAGATCGTTAATGTTATTAGTATGATTACTATTGCCAAGGACTACCAACGCGGATGTGCAACACACCACTGTGTGACCTTTGACTGTCTTGGCCCGTTTGCACATGTGCTGGCTACCACAGGTGAAAACTCATCAATTAACTGTTTTTTTATTTAATGGACACTTGAGGACATAATCAACATAACCCCTGAGGAAGAAAGCAGCCTGCTTTCGAAACGCGTAGGCGACAAAGGAGACACAACTGTTCACTGGTTGACATCCATTCCTATCCCCCTCTGCGGCATTGGTGGCGAATCAGCGTTTGCAAGCTGTAGCTGCACACTGAAGTGCCGTGTGAATCTGCTGGCTGATCCGGAAGTAGCTGTGCGGTCACCCTGGTGTATCAAGTGGGGCTATCGATCCACGCGCCATCTGGGGCGTGCATCCCCCATACTAGGAGAAGTTCCGGAGCAGTGGCAGCTTCACTCTAAGAGAGGGGATACTCTCAAATTTATCCACCGCCTGCTTATATCATCCGTCTGGTGAGTGGGCATTTCAACTATCCTTATCATCGTGGCAGTGTGTCTACCGGATCATATTCATTGTCTGAATCTTTTTTACACCATTTTTTAATTATTTTTCATATGTTCCATGTCATATATATGATTTATTATTATAGATTTTATTAAATGTTTTATATCTTGAAGTTTTCACCTTTTTATCTCTCAGCTGATTGTCATTTATATGTAGTTCGTTTTCTATGTTGTCAGTCCTTACCAGGTAAAAGAATTGGGGTGCTCCAACCCGCAGCTACTCCATCCAATATATAGAATAATATTATTATAGACCCTGGAGAAACCAGTGGGAGTGGGTAGGTACTTCAAGACTTGTAAGTATCAGTGACAAAGTCAAACTTAACCATAATAGTCTAAACCAATGAACCCCACTCACGTCATCTCCAGGGTTTCCTCAGCCGGCGTGCAAGCCAAAAGGATCCAGAATCCAGAAGTATCCAACAGCAAAAAACGAATGGCGCACAGCCAGGGAGCCAGGTGTGGAGTAAAAAGTTTTCTTTTATTTCAGCATGGTATGAGACAAGATCACCCCTTAGGGGACACAGGCAAAATCCTCCTACGCGTTTCGGACCAACGGGTCCTTTATCAAGGAGTATGGGGTCTGCTTTGGGTGGGCACCTTAAATACCTAATGTTTGATAGGCAAATTAGAAAAATCTGTGCAAAATCGCGCCACGGGCCCACTGCGCATGCGCGTGACGTCATCCGGTGCGCCGCTCCAACAACCCTAAGGATTGTGGGTAAGGACCGCCCCCTAGGGTCACTCGCGCATGCTCACAGTGAGCCGTGAAGGGAAATGCCATTCCCTTACTCTCTGTCTCTGTCCCGTCCCTCCGTGACGTCACCACGATCTCTGCTTGGCTGAGGCGCGCCGCTGCACCACCAATGGCTGTGTGAGGCAGACGAGGCAGCTCCAATCGCTCCAGAGCCCAGCGTGCATACACGAAGGGGAAGGGAGAGAGTACAGGGAGGAACAAATCGTTTATCATACTCAATAGGAGCACACCAAAGGAATAGAGTAGATTAATACATGCTCCCATTGTGAATGGTGCCCATCCCCAATGTAGATCCCACATATACTGACATACACAAAAATACATGCAAGGGATCTAAGATCCATATCAAGAAAATACCGTCATAATTACACTTGGCATCCCAAGCATAAGCCTAGATCGGATCTATAATCCATATAAACAAAATGCTGTCATATTTATCTACATATAGAAAATTTATTGAAAATGTATTAAAAACAATTTAAAATAATTCACAAGACTTTGTGTGTTATGTCTTGTTTTTCTGTGTCTCCAGTTGTGAAGAGGAATCAACTGTCCACATTATATGTTATGCATATTCTATGGCTATTTATTTAATCAATGATGTTTTTAACAAAAGCCATCATAACAATTGCCCTCAACAAAAGGCTACTGACTAACAAGTGGCAAGAGCCAAATAGATAATACATCATAAAGGCTCTAATGGTATATCAGGGTTTGATGCACACACAATAGGATAGGATAATTGACAGAAAACAGTGTTTTAGCAACATCATATTATAGCAAACAGTCCAATCATATATCTTAGGACTTTTTATGCTTAAATTTTGAGGAAGCATGTTATTATTACAGAAAAAATAGTGGTAAAATGAATCCAAGCTATTATTTATAACACATAATACCTATTTTTATTATTTATCAAGGTTTTTTGAGGTTTTTTAAGGTTTTTTAAGAAAGTGGCCCAGGTTCCACTCAACATTTAGACCGCAGGGGGTTCTGGTCTGAAGCATAAATATCCAATATGCCTCCCTGCGGTCTAAAAGGCCGAGTAAGTCACCCCCTCTTTCTTTCGGAAGGATCTGTTCAATTCCTTGAACTTTAAGCCCATTGAGGCTCCCTTTTGGACATTGAGAAAAGTGTTTAGACACCGGATGGGATGTGTCTCCTTTTCGAATTAATCTAATGTGTTCAAGGATTCTGTTCTTAAGTGGTCTGATTGTCCTACCCACATAGTTAATCCCACACCCACAGGTTAGGAGGTAAATCACATATTGGGTGTTACAATTAATGAATGATTTTATCGGGAATTCCTTGTTAGATATTAGGCCCCTAAAACACTGTGAGGGAAACATAAATCGGCAAATCTTACAACCTCCACATCTGTATGTACCCTTAGTTACGAATTTTCTCGTGGATGGATTAGAGGATGCGACATAACTTGGAGATATATAACTAGCAATTGTTTTGGCCTTGCGGTAAACAAAGCGGGGGCCCTGCTTGACACAGTCCTTGAGGCTGCCATCCATTTTTAGGATGCTCCAATGCTTCCGTATAATATTCTGTACTTTGTGACTACATCTATTATATTGGGTGATCATTAATGGAACATCCCCTTTCATGAACCCAGTATCTTTTTTGTTCTTATTACTAATGTTAGCAGTTTCCTTGTGTGGATCACCCTTAGCGTTTTTGAACAAATCCTCTCTGTTGGTTAATGCAACTTCTTTGGAGGTGTTAATTAAACCATCTAAATTGTAGCCCCTCTGTAGGAAGCGATGGCATAATTCCTCAGACTGACGAGAAAAAGCCTCCTCCGTGGAGCAATTCCTCCTCAGTCTGAGGAACTGGCCCTTGGGGATCCCCCTGATGACCGCCGGTGGGTGACAGCTGTCTGCTCGTAGCAGCATATTCCTTGCATTTGGTTTTCTGAATGTTTCCGTTTGGATTTGACCTTGCATGTCAATAAATAATCGGAGGTCCAGATAGTCAATGTGGTGTGCATGAAAGTTATAAGTGAAAGCTAAATTAAGGTGATTAGAATTAATATATGTAAAAAAATTGTGTAAAGTATCTAAATCCCCATCCCAAACCATAATCAGGTCATCGATGAACCTTTTGTAAAATGTGATATGCTTACGGAAAGGATTTGTGCTTGAAAAAATGAACAGTGACTCCCACCACCCCATAAACAGATTAGCGTACACCGGTGCAAAGCTCGTGCCCATTGCCGTACCCCTTTGTTGTAAATAAAAAGTGCGATCAAATAAAAAGTAATTGTGCGTTAATAAGAATTTTATGGCATCTAAAATAAATGCTGTGTGAAATTGATTGCTATCTGGGCCTCCGATAAAATGATCGACAGCTGCCACCCCCTGGTCATGTCTTATGACTGAGTATAGGGACGTTACGTCCATGGTCACCCAAATCGATTGTGGGTTCCATATTACATCTTTTAGCTTAATGATGAGATCTCCTGAATCCAGCAGAAAGGAGGGTAGATCCTTCACAAAGGGTTGTAAATATTGATCAATGTATTTTGATAAACCATCTCCCAAAGATCCAATGGACGAAATGATTGGTCTCCCCGGAGGATCGACCAATGTCTTATGGACCTTTGGGAGATGGTAAAACACTGGGATGGTCGGATTAGGGTTCCACAAAAATGCACTTTCAGCTTTATTTAATACTTGTGTAATTACCCCTAACTCTAACAATTCTTTATATGATGACAAAAACTGTACTGTAGGGTCATCTGGTAGTGCAGAGTAGGTGGTAGCATCCCCAAGTTGCCTGTAAGCCTCCTTGAGGTAGCTAGCCCTACTCTGCACTACCACTGCTCCTCCCTTATCAGCATTTTTTATTACAATTTTGCAGTTTTTTTGTAAAGAAAAAAGTGCCTGTTTTTCCTTAGGATTTAAGTTATGTTTGCCCACATTAATAGAATAACTCTCTGACAAGATGCGCAAATCCCTAATGACCAAGTCCTCGAAGGTAGTCAAGAAAGGACCCTTGGAGAACTGAGGGTTAAATACTGAACTTTTCTTAAGGTTGGACCTCCAAGTGCTAAATTCTGGAACATTAACTTGCTCAGATAAGTCCTCATTCTCTTCTAATAATTCTTCAAGATCCAAAATATCTTGAAGGTCGCATGCCTCTCTGAAGGTTGGAATAGAGATGGTGGGGTCACTCAATGGTGCATCTAAATCCTGTGGGTTTAATATAGATGGAACTCCAGATACATCAACCTCCTCTACAATGTCCATTGACCTGTTGTCTTTTTGACCTTGAAACCTGTGCACGTTTGTTGAAAAAAGATTTTAAAGTCAGTTTCCTCACAAATTTGTGGACATCTATAGCTGTGTTGAACAGATCAAAGTCCATAGTTGGAGCATATTTAAGCCCCTTCTGTAGGAGTGAATATTCTGAAGTTGTTAAATCTTCCCCAGATATATTAATAACATCTATTTCTTGGTTGTTGAGGGCAATTGTTATGATGGCTTTTGTTAAAAACATCATTGATTAAATAAATAGCCATAGAATATGCATAACATATAGGGGCCTATGCAGAGAGCTCCGAATACAAGGTGTTCGCCATGTATTCGCCAAATTTGGTTACCTGTATTCAGAAAGGTGTGAGATCGTGGCGAGTTTTGTGAAATTCGCCAGGAGAATTTCTAGGAGACAGAAATCCGCCGATGCATTGGCGAGAAGTGGCTTTTTTCAGCAGATCGACATTTTTTAAATTTCGTCATATTCAGGGAGGCACTTTCAGTTGTTTTCTCCAGTTCGCCAGTCCGTTTTAGCGCTTTATACGCCAAATGTGCACGCCACAAAAAAGCGGCAGTAACCGTGCCTTTACATGGCGAGAAGTGCTGGCAGTGAGTTTAATAAATAAATAAACAAACAGCTGACGTGTCTGAAGCACTTGTTAGATGTTTTATCCCTTTCCGCTCGAATGTCTGAGTATATCCGACAACATAGTTTTGTACTTAAGGTCCAATGTCGCATTTACCCGGCATTCTCCACGCTGCAGTCCCGACCCCCCTCCCTCCCCCTACGCCCAGCAGCTGATCGGGATGTGAAGCCCTGCACTCGGCAGCAGTCCTGACCCCCCTCCCTCCCTCCAAGCCCAGAATCTGATCGGGATGTGAAGCCCTGCACTAGGCAGCAGTCCTGACCCCCCTCCCTCCCTCCAAGCCCAGAATCTGATCGGGATGTGAAGCCCTGCACTAGGCAGCAGTCCTGACCCCCCTCCCTCCCTCCAAGCCCAGAATCTGATCGGGATGTGAAGCCCTGCACTAGGCAGCAGTCCTGACCCCCCTCCCTCCCTCCAAGCCCAGAATCTGATCGGGATGTGAAGCCCTGCACTCGGCAGCAGTCCTGACCCCCCTCCCTCCCTCCAAGCCCAGAATCTGATCGGGATGTGAAGCCCTGCACTAGGCAGCAGTCCTGACCCCCCTCCCTCCCTCCAAGCCCAGAATCTGATCGGGATGTGAAGCCCTGCACTAGGCAGCAGTCCTGACCCCCCTCCCTCCAAGCCCAGAATCTGATCGGGATGTGAAGCCCTGCACTAGGCAGCAGTCCTGACCCCCCTCCCTCCCTCCAAGCCCAGAATCTGATCGGGATGTGAAGCCCTGCACTAGGCAGCAGTCCTGACCCCCCTCCCTCCCTCCAAGCCCAGAATCTGATCGGGATGTGAAGCCCTGCACTCGGCAGCAGTCCTGACCCCCCTCCCTCCCTCCAAGCCCAGAATCTGATCGGGATGTGAAGCCCTGCACTAGGCAGCAGTCCTGACCCCCCTCCCTCCCTCCAAGCCCAGAATCTGATCGGGATGTGAAGCCCTGCACTAGGCAGCAGTCCTGACCCCCCTCCCTCCCTCCAAGCCCAGAATCTGATCGGGATGTGAAGCCCTGCACTAGGCAGCAGTCCTGACCCCCCTCCCTCCCTCCAAGCCCAGAATCTGATCGGGATGTGAAGCCCTGCACTCGGCAGCAGTCCTGACCCCCCTCCCTCCCTCCAAGCCCAGAATCTGATCGGGATGTGAAGCCCTGCACTCGGCAGCAGTCCTGACCCCCCTCCCTCCCTCCAAGCCCAGCAGCTGATCGCGATGCATCCATATAAAGAATTGTGTATAGTTCAATAGTGTAATGTACACTATCATAACATATATTTGCTTGAGTCATTTGTGATTTTGAAATTGTCCGTAACCTTCAGTGTTATTATTATTATTTAAGCTTTACCCATATATGTATGTTCTAACGGCAAAATCAAAAGAAGTTGAAGATTATCATTACCTATTGCACACGTTGCACAGGAGTGTGTTTTGAAAATAGTTATTGCGGTCATGTACGAATGCAATCT